>NC_047626.1:34052024-34128150 GCF_004354385.1 Drosophila innubila | reverse complement strand
CTACTGTCGAGACCCTACTTACTCTGAAAAAAAAGTTTTCATACTAAGACTTGAATTTCGCGATCGGTGCTATGACTGCTATATGATATAGTGGTTCGATTAGAACCAACTTTGGTCAGAATATATAAGTTATTATATATATATTAGTTTGGTTACGATATCTGTTAAAACAAAAGTTTTCATACTAAGACTTAATATTGGACCGATTGGCTGTATGATATAGTGGTCCGATAAGAACTAACTTCGGTCAGGATTTTTAAACTGACTTAAATGCATATGCTATCAATTTGGTTAAAATATCTCACTAAACAAACAAGTTTTCATACTAAAACCTAATTTTGACCCGATCGGTCCTATGACAGCTATATGATATAGTAGTCCGATTTGAACCAACTTTGGTCAGGATATATAAAATGTTAAATGCATATTGTATCAGCGGTTGAGATATATCATAAAACCAAAAGTTTTCGTACTAAAACATGATTTTCGACCGATAGAAAAAATAAATTAATTCACTTAACAGGTAATATCTTTCAATTAACCAAAATTTATGTTTCATAAACCAAAAAAACGCGAAATTGTACGTATTACAACATAATAAAATTTAACAGAAATCGTTAGAGCCGTTTTGTCAAAAATCGCCAAAATGTAAGCTTAAAACATTATGTCACCTGTAAAATGTTACCTGAGTACTTTAGAAAAAAAGTACGCCTAAAAGCCCTCAAAAACACCTTTCAATGGTATATAGAACATATCTGTAGCTTCTATGGTTTGAAAACTGTTGAGGTTTAGCGGGATCTAGCGTTTTCCCGCTATACTAGCGGGAAATGGAAAAAGTCGTAGAACAAACCATTCTAGATATTCAAAGAGGAATAAATCCTTTTATTACATCTAAGCTTTTTAGCTTCGATAAAACAGACAAACAAAGAAACTAACTTTTCATTTCATTTGAGAAGTCCACTAAAATTTCAAATTTATTTATCTTTGTTTGAAGTTGTTCAACGAGGAAATTGATACGACTGAAACCATCTGTGGACCCAAAATATGTAAATTTTATTTACTTTTATTAAAAATTAGAAAAATATACAAATTAGTTTTAATTATCTTCGCATATTGTGGTCAGCTGTGTGCTTTTTAAATTTTAACAAACAGCGCAACTGAGGCAACCATTATACTTTTGTTTATTTTTGTGTGTTGCATTGGCAACACTGGCTTTCTCTAGGCCTCGGCAAATGATTGAGCATTTTATGCTGGACGAAGAAAACTTTTCTGAGTACTCGCCTTTAGCACGAAAAACGTTATTGTTTTCTGGGATATCTTAACCAATCTCACAGAATATGCATTTAAGTCAGTCCTTAACAGCCAAGGGCGTAGGCAGCTTTGTGCGAAGGGGGGGCCTTACAATTTTTTTTTTATAATATCACCACAAACCCTGCTTAAAACAGAGATTTTTTAAACAAACTGTTTAAAATTAACGAGTTATATGTGTTATATTAGGTATGTTTTATATAATTAATAAATAAATTCAAAATACATTTCATTCAATTTTAAAAATACCTTAATACCTTCACCTCTCCAAAATATTTTGTTATTTGAAAGCATTGCATACTTTCAGAAACTCCACCTTTTGGGTTACGTTTAGAGATTTTAGAGCACACATTCCTATGAGCAATATAGCTTCGAAGTTAAATTAGTCTTTGTAGTCATTTTAAACTTTATATAAGATAAAATTATTTCAAAAATTAGCCAAGATCCTTAAAAAAAAAAAAATTTGAGTAGTACAATAGTTTGCGACAAAACAAAGAATTCTAAGAAGGTTTGCCCAATTAACCATCGGTCTAAAATCAAAATAGAGCTTATGAAATAATATTAATTTTTTTTACTCCTTACAAGTTGACCGACTCTATTATCCAAGACAGTCTTACAAATTTTTTACACCTAAAAGCACAAAATTGGCTTTGTCGAGGCATTAGAAATGAACAATGATTGCTATTAAATGTAAAAACTATAAAATTAAATTACGTTGTTTTTTAAATTTAGCAAAAGGGCATAAAATATATTTTAAATTAATTTTTTTTGTACCACATATATCAACAATAAAGATAACTCATCTTTGTGTACCCGCAAATTGGTGTGAAAAATTAGAGCTCGACACTTCATATAATTTCGTGAGATAGTACCACTGTTGGAACTCATGCTTGACAACTTTCAATCAATGAAAGATCCAGAGTGTCAATTTTACTTTGTTTTTTTATGTGATGTGATACCAATCTGAATGGATATTGGAAGTAAAAATTTTTGTTAGCCAGAGTGTAGGTAGGGGCACCTTGCTGCCAACGCCCTTGTTAACAGCCTTACAAATCTTGTTTAAATAGGTTCGTAAAGCTACCGCACCTTCCGTGACCGAAGCGAGCAGGAAGCGGACCTTGTTTTAATTTCATTTAAAGACAATGCAACAAAGATGATTAAAGACGGGAATGAGACAATTAAAATATATTAAAACGACGAACTTTATGCACTCTTGACAAACAAATGATATATGCTTAAAATTTAATAAATATGAGATGTATTTTATAAAACAGTAAATTGTCTAGAGTGAATCCGATTTTCGTCGTCTAGCAATATATGCCAAGTTTCCTCAAACAACAAAGTAGGAATGGATAAGGACAACAAAAAATTTTTGGCATCAGCGTTGACACTATTTTTTCCACTTAAATTGCAGTTGATCAGTGGAGAAGGAGGGCGAACATATACATAAAGTCAATGACCAAGATGGGAAAACCAATTTGCTCTAAAATTTACAAAAAACGACTAAACTAAACTGTCTGCTTATTCCGTTTTCTGCAGGACCAGGATACTAAGAGCCTGCTAGGTCGCCTGTTGCCACACGTTGACATTTTACGATTCTCAGCCAGCGTTGACATCGCTATCGTCTGACTGTCAGTTTGGCTCTGTTATTTGTTGCAATTTAAGTGACTTGGAATTGCAATTTATTGTTGACATTCTGAGTCTGACAACCAAACTGCTCCTATACTTCCCTCAAAGAAATAAACAAAATATAAGAATAATAGCAACAAACAACTAGGTATTTCAACAGCTGCTTTCTGTTCCGTTCGCGCGAAATTATGAGAATTTAGTGCACCCGTAAAGTAGTTTTATACCTAGCCCATTAAAATGGGCAAAAAGGGTATAAAGTGTTTGGCAGAATGTATGTAACAGGCAGAAGGGGCGTGGCAGACCCCCAAAGTATATATCTTGATCAGGATCAACAGCCGAGTCGATTGAACCATGTCCGTCCGTCTGTCCGTCCGTCCGTATGTTTGAACGCGTCGATTACAGAGACCATAAAAGCTAGAGACTTCATACTTGGTATGTAGGTTCCTGGATACCATAGGCAGATCAAGTTTGTTTTTATTTTTGGATCGGACCACTATATCATATAGCTTCCATAGGAACGATACATCGAAAATGAAGTTTTAGTGTGAAAAAGTTTTTTGTTTGTATAGATATCAGAACCAAACTGATAGAATATGCATCTGGGTTGGTATTATACATCCTGACCAAATTTGGTTAAAATCGGTCCACTAAATCATATAGCTGCAATAGAGACGCTTAATCGAAAATCAAGTCTCAGTATGAGAAAGTTGTTTGTTTTTTGAGATATCTTAAAAAAAACCTCAACACGAGGTTAAAGTCTAGTGACAAAAGCAATTTCTAGCCCCAAATTTCTGAAATCCAATTTTTTGACGAACAAAATTCAGTTTAATATTAAAATTTTAAAAAATAATATAAATTAATAAAAAAAAAACGAAAATTGGCATTGTGCACTGTGCGCAAAAATGGTGATCTTCTTTGTACATAAAACAACTTTTTGCGCAGTGCCAAATGCCAATATTCGTTTTTTTTTATTAATTTATATTTTTATTTAAAATTTTTATATCAAACTGAATTTCGTTCGTCACAAAATGGATATCAAATTTTGGGCTAGAAATTACTAATCACTAATTTTTTCTTTTTTTTTGATATATTTATATTTTGGATTAAAATTTTTATAAAAACTGAATTTTGTTCGTCACAAAATTGGATATCAGATATTTTGGGGCTAGAAATTGCTTTTGTCACTGGACTTTTACCTAGTGTAGACGTTTTTTTGTGGTATATCAGAAAATTTTGCAATTGCTTTTGCTTTAAACATTGTAACTTTATCAGTAATGCAGTAATGCAGAAAAATATATAAATTTAGTCCTATGACAGCTATATGATATAGTGGTCCAATTTGAACCAATATACAGAATATATAATACTAAGTTATATGCTTATTGTATCAGTTTGGCTAGGATATCTCATTAAACAAAAAAGTTTTTCATACAAAAACGTGATTTTTGACCAATTGTTCCTATGGGCGCTATATGATATAGTGGTCCGAAGGATCAAGATTGATCTGCCTGCAATATAGAGGAATTTACATTCCAAGTTTGGTGTCACTAGCTTTTAAATTGTTCTGAAACAAACTTGATCTGCTTGCATATAGAGGAACCTAAATTCCAAGTTTGATATGTCTAGCTCTTATAGTCTCTGAGATCTAGGTGTTCATACAGACGGACAGACAGACGGACAGACGGACATTGCTATATCGACTTGGCTATTGATGCTGATCAAGAATATATATGCTTAATAGGGTCTGCCACGCCTCCTGCCTGCCGCACATATTCGTGAAACCAAACCCAATAGACCCTGTACTTTTTAAGTACGGGGTCTAAAATAAATCTTGCCCGGTCTGGGAATTGAATCGGGACCTCTTGCACCTGAGTCTAACAAACCACCCTCTGCGCCACTTGGCGAAACCGTACCTTGACTAAACACCAATAAATGCACATTAAAATAAACGCAAACGTTGACCATCATTTTGACGCACTTGCTGTTCGAACGCCGTCTTATCTCCCGATAAAATTATTACTGTGGACGGCAGTTCGCGCTAGTGACAACATCAGCGCGAGGTGCTAAGGCGACTAGCAATATATGCAGCTAATATGGAAAATTTGCTATGACTGAGTTATATACCGACCGGCTTAGTCTAACTTACATAATTACATACTAAAACTTTTCTAACTTACCTGAGTTATGAGATAAGGGGTGTAAGTGGGAGGGAAAAATTTAAATGATTGCAGCTAATGATGATCATATGAGGGCTAAATCTATCAAAAAAGTGGGTTTGGTTCTTGTAAAGTCAAAAGTTCAAATTTTTTTGCCTAGTTTGGCAATCGGCACATTGCGCAAAGTCGACATTACTTTTACGCAAAAAATAACAGCAGTGCCGATCGCCAAACTATTTTTATTTTAAATATGATTATAATATTAATATAATTTTTTGATGCTCGTCACAAAGTTGGATATCAGGATTTTGGGGCATCTAGCCTTTCGTCACTAGATTTTTACCTCGTGAAGAGGTTTTTTTTGGTCTTAAGATTACACTAGGCAACATATTTGAATTTTTTGGCTTTTACAAGAACCAAACTCAACTTTTTTGGGTAGATTTGGGGCCCCATATGACGAAAAACATTTTTTTTTTATGGTGAGATTTTTTTTTCGAGTTGCTTAAAATTTGGCTTTTTTATTACTTTTTTTTCAGACGTGCGCCCACACTTGTCATCATTTCTCGAAAATACCAAAGTATATATATTCTTCATCAGCACCAACAGCCGAGTCGATATACTTATGTTCGTGTGAAATAAAAGATCTTAGAGATGGTAAGAGTTAGACGTACATTTGGAATGCAGCCTACTTATAATTTCAGGCAGATCAAGTATATATTAAAATTTTTCCACGCTCACTTGTGATATGTGAATACTGGCAAGTGTCCGCCTATGTCTTATGCATCATTAGCAAATTTTATTCAAATCAGCCAACTATATCATACTTATAGCTGCCATACGTGAAAAAAAACTTCTTTGTTCACCTGGGCTCAACTACATCACCGCGGTCGAATCCTGCAGGGGCGGGTTTCCTACTGGATAAAAAAACTTCCCATATTTGCGTTCTATCATAGTATTATTTAGCTTGCAAAATTTAATTTTGTTATCCAAGTGAAGGCATGTTTTAAAATCACTTAAAATAAAATTGACAAAACATCACTCAAACTGCAGTGGTTTTATTATGGCGTATAGTAAGATGCATTTCGCCATCCTCGAAATATTTTTAAGTTTGAAATGAAGCCTTATTATAATAATTCCAAACAAACACCTCAATTCACGTTGGGCAGGTTTGCAACTATGCCCAGCAGATTCTCCACCATACATTTTAATGTCTAAAATCTTATAGGAAGCTTAAATAATCAAATAATGTAAACACAGGAAGGAGAAAAGACATTATTAATATTCTTATTTTCAAAATTTATATAAGTTTGTGAACGTTTAATGCTCATTAAGATCGGCTGAGTGATTTTTTAAGTAATGTTCAATAACGCGCTTACCTCTACGATAGCTTTTAAAGCTTTTAAAAATGCTAGATTTTAAAAATTAACAAAATATTGATTACAGAAAAATTTGTTAAATGGTGGTGACAACTTGGGCTCCAAAGAACATTTGGGGCTAGGTTAAATAAACTAAGTTTGAAATTTCTTAATTTTCCGTTGGTTGGAACGACCGTCAAGTGCAAAATACTGGAGACCGTCTGCAGACGGTCTTGTCAGACTGAGCGTAAAAAAATATGTCCGTTCGCTTGCATCACAAGGGATTATCGCAAACGACTTTTGGCGATAACTTTGCTATTTATTGCTTCTAAAGTTTTTTTTGAGTTAGTAATCACTAATATAATTATATATAAATTTTATTACAATTTACTTAAATTTTAATAATTATTATAAAATATATCAATTTATAAGCAGTTTTAAAAGAACAATTGCTTGAGATGACTGTTACAATGTTATATGTGGAAAATCCTATTTATAGGTATTTTTTAAAGTTATATGTCTTAAAATATATTTATTTTTTAATAGTTGTTTTAAAAAAATTTTGGGAGACTGATTTGCATAAATTGAGCATTCACTTCCACCAAAATACTTCTTTTTTATACAGTCAAGTTGAAAAATGATTTGCATTATCATATCTTAATCTGATATCAGATGAACAGCACGTTGCCAAGCCGGTGAAGTCATTGCATGCTATATGCTTTAAGTAAACAAGTCCTGCTGCTATTTTTTGTAAGGAACTCTGAATGCTATAGCTGCTCTCCGATGCCATACTCTGAATCGGAGACTTTCTGAGCGCTAGATCTCAGAGACCATAAGAGTGAAACAACCAAATTTGGCACACAGATTTCTGTATACCCATGCAGATCAAATTTGTTTCAAACACTCGTCACGCCTCCCTCCACCCCGCAAATCACGAAAAACCACCAAATCCACAGTTTTTATGTTAATAAGTTTTTTGGTTATTAACGTTATCTTTTATTATTATCTATTATCCCACTGAATCGCATGAACATCGGACAAGTAAAACGGTCATACATAGCTGCCGTTTGACTTAAATTAATATTTTCAAAATAATACAAATAAATCTTTAAAGTACTTCTATAAATATTGAAATAAGTAACTGCTATGGTCGGGATCCAGGGCGTACGCAGCTATGGGCAGGGGCAGCAAAAGTTGGTTCAATTTGGACCACCATATCATATAGCTGGCATAGGACTGATCGGGCGAAATCAAGCCTTAGTATGAAAAAAACTTTAGTTTTATAAGATATCGTAACCAAACTTATAGAATATACAATAAACTTGGCTTTATATTTCCTTTCCAAAGTTGGTTCAAATCGGAGCACTATATCATTATTTTATTAACATTTCTAAAACTTTACCGATATTTTACAATTTGGTCGAAATCGTTTTACTCTATCATATGGCTGTCATAGGAAAATTTTCTTCCAAATCTAGAATTTTCCTAAAATCTGGCTTTTCCCAAATCTGGCGATTTTCCCAAGTCAAATTGCAGGGGCTGCTGGCAGCATGAATATAATTATTAGTTTCTCGCTCAAAAATGTTATTTATGTATATAATGTATATATTGAATATCTACTGTACCAAGAGTACTTAAAGCGAACACACTGTAACACTTTGTTGCAGTGATATTGAATCAGTGCTAACAGGTAAGGCCGAGGGGATGAAATTTGTTTACAACACAGCAGACAAAATCTTATCGTTCAATAAGACGGCTTTTCAAAATTTGCACTGCTAGGGATGAAAATTCGTGGTCAATTTTGAAACACACCGACAAAAAAACAAACATACATACACACACAGATATACACACACATATATACACATACATACACATCTGCACCGCCTGCTGGGATGGGATCTGTGTTCCAGTTTAATGCTGCAGATACGGACACACCTAAGAGGTGCAGAGAGGATATCAGTCAGGGACCTCGCCAAATGCAGCGCCGAAGAAGTCAAAACACGCAGAAGAGTTTGTACGGAATAGCGGAAGAGTTGGGAGTGCTTATTGACAGCCTAATGCATGAGTTCAGACCAAAAGCGGCCAGACATATTACGCAGGCAAATAGAGACGCATTTGCACATATAAAGCAGCTGCAAGTTGAGATCCTCAACGGGCTACTAGAGAAGGAAACTGAACCGCAGCGCCGTCCCATTCTGTGTGATATTGCAGATAATGCGTCCCAGACGACCCCGTTCCTGCAACTAAAGGAGAAGCTGATATCTAAACCAACAGGCAGCAATAAACGGAAGAACCAGAACCAGCCCCCAAAAAGTGCAACTAAGCACACTTCAGATGCCCGAGCCCCGACGTATAGTCAAGTGGCGGCGAACGCGGTGGACAGCAGAGGCCATTTAGAGGAAGTCCCAGCCAATGCGAAGAGCAAGCCAGAATGGCACAAGGTCAAGCCCAGAAACAAGCCAGCACCGAGGCGCAGGAGCCGACCAGACGCTATACTGGTCAAATGCAAAAACTCAGATGACTGCTAAAGTCCTTGCCTCTGTGCAGACCAGCAACGAGCTACAGCAGTACAAGGAGAACGTATGCGCTGTACGGCGTACTGCTGCAGGGAAGTTCTTTTCCAAATGAGTAAGACTGCTGATGATGCCACAAACAAGCTGCACGAAGCTGTACAAAAGCGCTGGGGAGACGGCTGAGGTAAATGTGATCTCGGAGAAGGTACGTGTTGAGATTAGAGATCTCCCTGAATGGGCAACAGCTGACGATGTCACACTGGAGGTGCTCAAACATATCGAGGGCGATTTACCTGCAGAGTCGGCGCCAAAACTACGTAAAGGCTACCGTGGCACACAGATAGCATCGATGTTTCTCCCACAGGCATTTGCAAACTCATTGCTAACGATGAGAGTAGTTCGTATAGGGTGGGCAGTGTGCAGCATACGCAGCCTGATCGATCCACGTAGATGCTACAAGTGTCTTGAATTCGGACACACGGCTGCCCGATGCAGAAGCAAACATGACGCATCTAAAAGCTGCTTCAACTGCGGTGGAGAGGGCCATCCATCCAAGGATTGCAAGGAAAATGCGTGCTGTATACTCTGCACTAGAACTGGAGCTCAAAAAACGGGACACCACACACTTAGCAAGGGCTGCCCGTTCTACACGAAGGCAGTAACAAAAATAAAAAATTAAGTTTCTGCAGCTTAATTTAAACCACTGTAGAGCAGCACAGGATTTGCTAACGCAGACAGTGCGCGAGAAGGCCATCGATGTAGCCACTTTGTGTGAGCCGTACAAACCGAAGCAGGATGGAAGCTGGCTACAAAATCACAGTGCTGGAGCAGCAATCTGGAGCTGTGCTGATCCGCCATTCAATTAAGAGAGCAGAGCACGTCTAGGGCTTTGTGCGATCTAAATGTAATGGAATCTGCATTTATAGCTGCTATATTGCACCAAGCATCCCGATCGCGGAATACGCCGAAATCCTCTATGGAATTGTAGTTGACGCGAGATCACGGTCGCCAGTAATCATTGCTGGAGACTTTAATGCGTGGGCCACCGAATGGGGTAGTACCCGTACCAACGCAAGGGGTAGGCTACTCATTGATGCATTTGCAATACTCAATGTATCTCTGCTGAACTCAGGATATGCGCAAACCTACACTAAGGCAGGTAGGGTTCAGTGATAGACCTCACGTTTGCTAGCGCATGCTTAGCTCGAAATGCCAGGTGGGCTGTGTCTAACCTGTATACGCATAGCGACCACCAAGCAGTACTGTACACCATCGGATCTAGCATGCATAGGACGAGGCAGCCGAGCTTCACTAGTTGGGCCCACGAGACGCTGAACGAAGAAGCCCTCCTCATTATGATGGAAAGCACACACATTCAGCCCAGCCAGGATGCTGATGAATATGCGAATAACACCGCTTTGGCAATCAAGCGTGCATGTGACGCCTCGATGCTGCAGAAGAGGAAAGGTGGAAACGGACGGAAACCGGTCCATTGGTGGAGCACAGATATTGCGGATGCCCGGAGACAGTGCTTGGCTGCGAGACGTCTTCAACAACGTTCAAGGGAAGACCCAACTTTATGCGCCTGCTGCAAGACTACCGAGAGAAGCGTGCTGTACTCAACAAGGCGATCAAAAGCGGTAAATCCACATGCTGGAATAACCTATGCGCTGAAGCAGATGAACAACCATTCGGGACGGCCTATAAGGTGGTAATGGGTAAGCTGGCAAGACGTCCAATGCCCATGGAACCGGATCAGCTGGTAGCCATCGTCTTAACCCTATTTCCGGAGCACCCACACACCAACCTCACGGCGGGTAACATGTAAACAGCACCGATATATACAGACAGAGCTGAAATACTGGAGGCAGCGGCACGCATACATGGCAACAAAGCGCCAGGCCCAGACGGAGTACCCTCCAAGGTAGTCAAGGTTATTGAATCAAGCCACCCAACGCTCTTTGCAAACCTCTTCAATGTTTGCATACAACAGCGGACAGTACCGAGGAGATGGAAGCTGCAACGGTTGGTGCTTCTCCCAAAGGGGTAATGTCGATGACCCGTCTGCTTACAGACCCTTATGCATGTTAGATGTCGTCGGGAAGCTGTTTGAACGCATCATCTGCAACAGGTTGGAAGATGAGTTAGAAGCAAGAAGAGGCATCTCTGACTGGCAGTATGGATTCCGGAAGAAGCGAAGCACAATCGATGCCATCAATGCAGTGGTGGAGATAGCTACTAAAGCCATAGAGGGAGAACGTTGGAAAGGTGGTAAAAAGCAGTACTGCCGCATCACAACACTGGATGTGCGCAATTCTTTCAACTCGGCAAGCTGGACATCCATTGTAACAGCCTTGCACGAACTCAGGATCTCCGAGTACATCGTGAACTTGATATGCAGCTACTTCAGGGACCGAACTTTGCTGTTCGACACCTCCAACGGACGAATGCAGCACAGAATCACAGGTGGCGTCCCCCAAGGCTCAGTGCTGGGACCAACACTGTGGAACGTCATGTATGACGCGGTGCTCCGGCTGCCAATGCCACCTGGCACCCGCATCATCGGCTTCGCGGATGACATAGCCATCGTCACAGTGGCAAAGGAGCTAAAACACGTGGAAACTAACACAAACAGGGCAATTGCTGAGGTCATAGATTGGCTAGAGAGCAATTCCCTTTCCATTGCGGCCCACAAAACGGAAGCTGTGCTAATAAGTAGCAGGAAGGCTATTGAAACCGCTACCATAGAAGTTGCTGGTTGCACAATAGCATCGAAACCGGCGATCAAGTATCTTGGAGTGCAGCTTAACCATAGGTTGACCTTTAAGCATCACTTGGAGTACACGGCGAAGAAAGCGGCAAAAGCGACGACTGCGTTGAGTGGCATAATGGCAAACATCGGAGGGCCACGACTGCGAAGCCGGTGGCTCATTGCCAATGTAGTGCGATCAATAATACTATATGCAGCACCAGTATGGGCACCAGCAATGGCAGTCACGGCGTTCAGCATATCCTGTAAGGCAGCATATCGCACTTGTGCTCTGAGAGTACTTAGTGGCTTTCGCACGGTTTCCGACGACGCAGCTCTGGTGCTAGCTGGGATGGTCCCACTGGATCTACTTGCCGAGGAGACCAGATGCAATGGAGATTCAGCTTCCAAAGGAATGTGACGATGGCGAGATGGCAGGAGAGATGGAGAGCTGCTACCAACGGCAGCTGGACCAAACGTATTGTCCCGGACATACGGCCGTGGGTGAGTAGGAAGTACGGACAAACTGACTTTTACTTGACCCAACTGCTGACAGGACATGGGTGTTTTAAATCCTATCTTTATAGGTTTAATCACGAGACGAACCCGTTTTGCACACACTGTGCAGGGATTATTGAAGACGCAGAGCATGTCCTTTTTGTCTGTCCTAGATTTTCTGCTGAACGGGAAGAGCTAAGCCTAATTATTGGGAGGAGGAGGACTTTATGACTTTATAGATATCCTACTTAGCTAAAACAATTGGGTCGCTGTAACCCACATGGCTGCAGATATCATGAAATCGTTGCGTCGCGCTGAAAGACAGCGCAACTCAATTCAAACTCTAGATGAGACTCTAGAAGAAGCTTTCATGCCATCTCCCCTGTGAGGTAATACTTAGCGGTGGTTCGCGAGAGGAAACGAGAGTAGGGTCGTTTTAGTGGGCGCAAGTCCCACACTTTTCGGCTTTAATGCTTTTTCCCCTATACAAAAAAAAAAAAAAAAACATACATACACATAAACAAACATACATACGTTAACTAATATACACACACATACACATACACGCACATACATACATACTGGTGTTGCTCCAAAAAGGAGGAAATGTTGACGATCCTTCTGCATACAGGCCACTGTGCATGCTAGACGTTGTGGGCAAGCTATTTGAGCGCATCGTATGCAACAGACTGGAAGAAGAACTGGGAGAAAGGAGCGGCATTTCGGACTGGCAGTTTGGTTTCTGGAAGAAGCGGAGCACAGTTGATGCAATCAAGGTCGTAGTCGAGATAGCCAGCAAAGCGATTGAGGGTGAACGATGGAAATGAGGGAAAAAGCAGTACTGTCTCGTAACAACTGGATGTGCGCAATGCATTCAAGCTGGCCCTCCATTATGAACGCACTGCACCACCTGAGGATATCAGAATACATCGTGAGCATAGTAAACAGCTACTTTCGGGATCGTGTTCTGTTGTATGATACCTCCTGCGGCCGTCTACAGCATAGAATCTCTGGTGGCGTCCCTCAAGGATCAGTTTTGGGCCCAACGCTGTGGAACGTCAGGTATGACGCGGTATTAAGGTTACCAACGCCGCCGGGCACCCGCATCGTTGGCTTTGCCGATGACATCGCTATTGTCGCAGTGGCAAAAGAGCTTAGAGATGTGGAGACCAGTACAAACGTCGCCATAGAACAGTTAATTGGCTGGCTTGCAAGCAATTCCCTCTCCTTAGCTGCCCACTAGACAGAAGCAGTCCTCATAAGCAGCAGGAAGGCCGTAGAATGCGCTACCAACGAAGTCGCCGGTTGCACTATAGCTTCAAAGCCGGCCATAAAATACCTTAGGATCCAGCTAGACCACAGGCTAACCTCAAGTACCACTTGGATTACGTTGCAAGCAAGGTGACGACCGCACTTGCTGGCATAATGGCGAATGTCGGAGGCCCTCGGCAGCGAAGTAGGTGGCTCATATCCAACGTTATATCATCCTGTACGCACCACCTATATGGGCACCTGCAGTCAGTCAAGGTGTATGGGCAGACATGTAAGGTGGCATATCGCACATGCGCGTTAAGGGTGCTCAGTGCCTTTCGTACTGTCTCCGAAGATGCAGCACTGATGCTTGCTGGAATGATCCCCTTATACCTGCTAGCTGAGGAAACCAGGTGCAACGTATCCGCAGCGGTAAAGAGGGAGACGACTTTGGTGAAATGGCAGGAGAGATGGAGAGCTGCTACCAACGGCAGCTGGACCAGAAGAATTGTCCCGGACATACGGCCGTGGGTGAGTAGGAAGTACGGACAAACCGAATATTACTTGACCCAACTACTGACAGGACATGGGTGTTTTTAATCCTATCTTTATAGGTTTAATCACGAGACGAACCCGTTTTGCACAGAGCACTGCATGAAGAACTAAGCCTAAATATTGGAAGGAATTTTATAGTCACCGACTTTATAGATATCCTACTTAGCTCGCAAAACAATTGGGTCGCCATAACCCACATGGCTTCAGATATCATGAAATCGTTGCGTCGCGCTGAAAGACAGCGCAACTCGAATTCAAACTCTAGATGAGACTCTAGAAGAAGCTTTCATGCCATCTCCCCCTCGTGAGGTAATACTTAGCGGTGGTTCTGCGAGACGTTTGATTTGCCATGCAAATGTAATTATTGAATTAAATGTAAATTCCGAAATAACCTCTCTATTTATGGGTCAATCGCTTTGAAATTTTCAGGGTCGTTTAATACGCATACTTCTCAACTGATTGTTCAGTTAGGGAGTGCTATGTCAAAAATTGCGCCTGTAAATCGTTTTGTGCAATTTGTGGGCGAAGGGGGCGTGGCACCTAAAATTGGAAACAAACTTGACCTGCGTATGGTATCCAGGAACCTACATAACAAATTTGAAGTCTCTAGGTCATATAGTACTTGAAATCGAAACCCAAAAGAAAATGGTTTCTATTTCTAACTGTGTTTGTGCGCGCCTTGCATACAAACGTGAACATGCTGTCTCGCTCGCACGTTTGATTTGCCATGCAAATGTTATTATTGAACTAAATGTAAATTCCGAAATAACTTCTCTATTTATGGGTCAATCGCTTTGAAATTTTCAGGGTCGCTTAATACGCATACTTCTCAACTGATTGTTCAGTTAGGGAGTGCTATGTCAAAAATTGCGCCTGTAAATCGTTTTTTTGCAATTTGTGGGCGAAGGGGGCGTGGCATCAAAAATTGGAAACAAACTTGACCTGCGTATGGTATTCACAAACCTGCATTCCAAATTTGAAGTCTCTAGCACTTACAGTCTCTGAGATCGACGCGTTTAAACAGACGGACGGACAGACAGACGGACAGGGCTAGATCGACTCGGCTGTTGATCCTGATCAAGAATATATATACTTTATGGGGTCTGCCACCCCTCCTTCTGCCTGTTACATACATTTTGCCAAACACATTATACCCTTTTTTGCCCATTTTCAATGGGCTCAGGGTATAAAAATATAGAAAATTAATGCGAACAGGAAATCTTATTGCTATGCAAGAACGTGGTGCAATTTTTGTGATCCGATTGAAAGTGTGAACGAGACAGCAAACAATTTGGACGACTTTAATATGGAAATAGACATTCCGACAACAGTGAGTAATGATTATTTAAACCTCTAACAGGCAAAATCGAAATGGTCATTCAATCAAGTTGATATTTATTTCATAAGTAGATATAGGTTAAACAAGCTTAAGTTTTAAATTTCATAAAACGTTGGTTGACATAAAAAAATATGGGCGTTCGCTTGGATCACAAGGGAATATCGCAACAAATATCGAACAATTGCTTGAGCTGACCGTTACAATGTTATATGTGGAAAATCCCTATTTTTAGGTATTTTTTAAAGTTAGATGTCTTAAAATATATTTATTTTTGTAATGGTCGTCTCAAAAATAATTTTGGGAGACTGATTTGTATAAATTGAGCATTCACTCCTACCAAAATACTAAATATATGCATATTTTTCCATTTAATGCAGCCAAATTGAAAAAATGATTTGCATTATCGCGTCCTTATCTGATATCAGATGAACAGCTCGTTTCCAGTGATTGCTATGCCGGTCAAGTCATTGCAGGCCATTTCCTTTAAAGAAACAAGTCCTGCTGCTAATTTTGGCCCTTTCCAAAAACTGTCTCTTAATAATGATGGCATTAGATCGCGCGTTTCCACGTCTACTAGATTCTTAATCCCGAAAATCAAAAAACGAGTCCCCATTAGTTGTTGGGTTGACTTCCAAGTTCAAACTAACTGCATTTTCTATGTTGCTTAAGGTTAATAGCTCGTTTTCAAAGTAAATTGCAGCTTGCTCAGCATTTATATTTTGTTGGAATCCAACCTTTTTAAATCTTGGATCCAGAAGTGTAGCCATCCTCGCTTCTCCTCAGTTCGCAATTGCGAAGAAATATGTTTGATTTTTTGAGTAAGTCCATATGTTAGTGGAATTATAAGCGATATGGTAACATATTGTCCTCCTGATATTTTTTCGCTGACTTGTTGGAAAAGCAATAGAATTTCTTCCTTATTCTTCAATACATTAATCTCTTCTGCATGAAACGGTAGCGGTGCATTTGTTGTCGATAATAATAGGGCATCAATTTCTTCGTGGGTTGCTAATATTCTCTTGATCATGAAATAGAAGCTATTCCATTGAGTTGGAGTTTCTTGTAGCAACGTGTACTGAAAGCTTTCTTGCGCAATTTTAAACTTTTCGTTTGAGATAGAGCTTTTCTTGAAAAACTTGACGATTGTTTTACATTTTAGAATTAACCCGTTAGTTGCATCATCCTTAAATTTTAGTCCATCTTGGACAACTAAATTTAGCGTGTGAGCAAAGCAGGGAATATTTTTAATCTTTAAAAGTTCGCAAGCTTTGATCATGGAGCTGGCATTGTCCGTGACAACACACAGAGTTTTTTCCAGTAAACCCCAAGACGCCAATACTTCTTGCAAAGTGTCTGCGATGTTTTGTGACGAATGGTTTGTAGCATCCAATAGTTTCCTTGTCGCTAATGATGCTGTTTTCAGGCTGTAGCCACAAACAAAGTGACAAGTCACTGTCAAGAAACATGTGTTAGCACGGGATGTCCATAGGTCACATGTTACAGCAATATCGGAAATTCCTTTAAAGATGGTTGAAAGCTTTGCCGAAGTTTCTTTGAACAAGTCGAACATCATTTTTCAAATGTCCACGACTTGGCAGCTTGTACCTACTATCCAGTGCTTTGCTGTAATTTATAAAGCCTGGATCCTCTACAATGCTGTAGGGTTGAGCATTTATGGCAATCATCTCTGTTAACATTCTATCAATAAATTTTTTCCGCGGTGCATTAGAATCATATAATACAGATTTTTTTTATGTATGAATCTATTGATCGCATGCTGGATCTGCAGCTGCTGCTTGAAGAGGGTATGCTGTCGCCCGCAAGAAACACATCTGCATCTGTGGTCGTATCAGGTCCATCATCCTTTAAATTTGGATGAAACCTTTTCAAGTGATCACGCAAATTTGACGTATTGCCGCTTGTCTTGTATTCTTTTTGACAAGTTAGGCACTTTGCATAATTCTTGTCGTCTGTTCTTTTGAAATACTCCCATACATCAGATATCTTAATTTTCTTCTTTAATTTCCTATTGCTCGCTTCTTCAGACGTAGAGTTCTTGTCTGAATTTGATGTGTCTTTCGAATTGCGGCGTTTACCTTTTAAAATACAAAAATTTTATTAAAATGAATTGAAAGTACTTCAACAGTGCCTTGTTAACCACCTTTTAGGAGAAAACGATCCATTTTTTTTTAAGTTTACTTATGTGCAGCACAATTTAATTAAACAATATTTTCACTGCTGTTAACAAAATAATCTTAAGTCAAGCGACGCCACAAATAAATAAAAACGCGCAATTTATTTCAGTGATGTGTAAACAGAACCATCGATGGCACTATCGAACACTATCGTCAGTGCGGCACCATCGATAGTAGGCCGACTCGATAGTGCTCCACCATCGATAGTGCCATCGACTGTTTACCACCTCTAACTCCCACTTGTCCTCTGCTAATAGCCCAGCTCCAGTTTGGCTTCTCCATTTTACCGCACCAATATACTGAAAGACGCTTGATCTTTCCATCACCCTAGCATACAATTTCTGTGCTGTTTGTTTCTAAAATATATTGAGTTTATATAATTAATAGACTTTAAATAATTAACTTCTATTGTAGCTTACCTCTAGAGACTCTGGAACATCTTTGATCAAATCAAGAGCAATCTCAAGAAACTCCACAACTTTCGACTCCGGCCACTTTATGGCGCAGGTCCGTTGCTTCTTTAGGAGAGGCTCATATTCGTTCTTAAAAGAATTTATTATTTTATATTTAATTGGTTACCAAGACATTTTCAAAAATCTTTCATTGTTCTCTATTAGAGCCCTGCACAAGCTCAAACCAAATCGAGTTAACAGTCAGAAATTACACTGTGCACACATTCAAAACGACTCATTTTTGTTTTCAAATAAATACTTCAACTCCTAATGAGTTATTGATTCATCAGATTCATTGACTCGAAGTTAAGCTGTCGTGTGGCTCAACTCATTTTGTATGATGTGCTCTTACACTGTTACGAAAATCATTATGATTGTAAGACAGTCTCTCTAGTGTTTGCTCTCACACTCGTTGTTATGATTTTGCTGAGTTATTTCACTGTTGAATGTGCGAATCACACATTTTCAGAAATGAATAGCTAGTGCAAGGTGAATTTGTAATAAGGTGACGTCCTCCGATTTGGTAAGGGGCCAAACAGTATAAGGTTCTTTCGGCAAGTGCTAAAAAGAGATACCAAACGACGTTTGTAAGCACAATATCAAAAGCATGACCCCCAAAAGAGAGCAGCCGAGGTAAAGACGGCTTCACTGTTGCCAATTTCCCTTTTTTCTGGTCTTACAAGTTTTTTAAAGCAAAGAAAATCACTAAAATCATAAATTTTTCTCTGAGATAGTGTTCACAGTGCTTACAGTAGAGAGATTTTCAATATCACCTGTTGCTTGTATTTGAAAGCTGTAATGGGAGAGACTGTGATTTTTCATTCTATCAAGCAAATCATTTTTTGTGAACCGGACTCACACTAGCTTTAGATTTTGACTCGACTGGATCATAGACTCATGCTCATGAATGAGTTTTAAAACAAAGTCATTGTACAGACAGTGTGAGGATTGATAGTGTTATGAGTATCACATGATTTGTTTGGGAAATATGGGATAATTTTTTGTTTAGTGTGCACTCATGCAGGGCTCTATATTCTATATTGATTTATTGAACTAGTCCCTAAGGTGAACGAACGAACTAGATCCCTGATTAAAGGTCATTTAGTTCAGTGACTAGAATCTCAATATAGTTCGTTCAGTGACTAGAATCTCAATTAAGTTCGTTCATTGAATAGATCCAAAAACAGTTCGTTCAATGACTCGAGTAATTTTTTAGTTTGATTACCAAGCACTTTGATCTTCTGTTTATCGCTTTGCTTGATGAACGAATTCTGCAATGGTGAATTTAAAAAAAACGACTTGCAATAATTTTTAACATGTCAGCACCAAGTGGAACCATTTCATTGTAGAAAAAGATGGAATCCATGGAAAATGTGCTTACTGCAAAAGCTTAATAAGCATTTCTAGAGGATCACAGCAATTTGACAAGACATTTGAAATGAAGCATCCTACCGTGCCTATAGAGTGGTCCGATATTCTCCCAAGCTTCTGGCTCTGATCAAACATTTTCTGAGGAATCTGCTGCACAGTTACCTTCTACATTATTGTCGTCTGGTAGGTGCAATTCAAATAACTATTTTATTTGTTTACGTTATTGTCCCTAAGCTTTTTCAGCAGTACCACCATCGACTTCTAGACAACTTATGTCAATCGCAGGTCAGCAGATAATAACCAACTATATTGATCGTCCACCAGCCAATTGGAAGATTGCTCAAATCGACAGATAGGTCCTGAAAATGATTGCATTGGGGAATCACGCTCTGCGTCTTGTACATGTATCGGCTTACTACGTCGATGTAGAGAGTTGCACGTTACAGTGGACGCTCAGTCTAAGTTCAAAGAAGCTTAAAAAAAAACTTGGCCTGCAGGAGTTGAAGCTGACAAACGATGTCGTCACTAGGTGGAACTCCACGTACGATATGTTTCAACGAATTGCTGATAATAAAAATCCATCAGCCATTGTCTTGCCAAATTTGAAGTCTGAGCTGTGTCTGTGTCGAAAACTTTAAGAACGCTCTGAAGAATTTGAGATAAAAGTTGCCAACAATCAATGTTGAGGAAGAGAACGCAGAAAGAACTGCTGTGGAAAACACAGTTACCGAAGCTAATGATGATTTTTTTGTCAAGTGGGACAACGAGATTCGGTCTGTTGTTCAGCCAGTCAATAAAATGGCTGCATCCCGGTGAGAGATGGACAAGTATTTACCGGAAGAGTAATTGGGCCGAAAAAAATCCTTTCAAATGGTGGAATGAGCGAAGACTTTTCAGCTACATGCAGAGACGCCTATGCATCGTGACCACGTCTGTACCTTGCGAACGCATATTTTCATTAGCTGGTCAGATTGTTACGGATAGAAGGACGTTATTGCAAACAAGCAAGGTTGACAAGTTGACTTTTTTGCTGTCCAGGCATCTATTAGGATAGCTGTAAAACTATTGGTCGAAATTTAAAACAACCCAGTAGAACTGAAATTCCCTGTTCTTGATTTTCGCTTAAGTTTTCTTGATGTTGTTGTCATTTTTTTGACGTTTCATTGTTAGTGTTGTAATAATTCTGCCGGCGTCAACTGGCCGCTGCTTTTTTGAAACATAAAATTGAAACCAATAGATACATTATTGTTACACAAAAAATTTCAAGCGCTCCAGCAAAAACAGTTATTTTTGTTTTCCTATTGCTTGTCTTATTCCCTGACACTTTTGTTGAGAGTAAACCTCGAAAGTGTCTTTTGTGTATGTATGTGTGATTGTGAGTCTGCCTATGACTTGAAAATCCTAAACAAATTTTATTCAAATGGAGTTACTTCTGGATAAAAAAAAAACTTCCCATATTTGAATTCTATAACAGTATTATTTAACTGGCAAAATTTAATTTTGTCCTCCAAGTGAAGGCATGTGAAGGCACTTAAAATAAAAAACATCTCTTAAATTGCAGTATTATGGCTTATAGCAAGATGCAGTTTGCCGTCCTCGAAATATTATTGAATTTTAAATTAAGCCTTATAATAATAATTCCAAGCAAACCCCCTTAACGTTGTCAGGTTTGCAAATATGCCCAGCCGATTGTCCACCATAGATTTTAATGTCTAATATTTTATCGGAAGCTTATTTAATCCAATTCTTATTTTAAAAATTTATATTAGTTTGTGAAAGTGTAATGCTTTTTAAGATCAGCTGAGTGATTTTGAAGAAATGTTGATTAAAGCACGCTCCCCTCTAAAGATAAGCCTTCTAAAAATGATAGATTTTAGAAATTAAAAAGAGTTTGATTATAGAAAAAATTGTTAAATGGTAGTGACAACTTGGGCTCCAGGAACATTTGGGTCTACGCAAGAACAAGCAAACTCTTTTCATTTTTTGTATCTTTTATGTTTAAAAATTCGTTCCTTAATATTTTTTCAACTGATTGTATTATTGCAATGATTTTAATTATTTTAAGCTGTGTTAGCATCTTTTAAATTACATTTTTTTCATTTTTTTCTTTTGGAATACAATACAATACATAAAAAAGCTGCCCCCTCCTGCACATACCTGCGTACGCCCTTCACGCGAGCTCGCTTTTGTAAGAAGTTTAAAAAAATTCTAAATTTTAAAATTAAAATTTAATTTAAAATTATAAAAATGAACAAAAAGTTGTTTTCTTTCATTTGGGGACTCATATGTATTAAAGTTAATTGGGCTTAGCTCGATTAATATTTTTGGAAGTTACCGAGTGTAATTTCTCAAAAAAATGAGTTTTTGATTAGTTTCGAGGTTAAGGCCCCATTTGGCCTTCTTCTCGAAAAGCCCATAATATTTTATAGGTTCTTATGCGTATTTATACTTTACATTAGAAGTAATACTACCTGTTACATACATTTCCATTTATCGATTTTGAATTGTTTCAGACTATGAAAATGTTATGCTAAACAGCAATGAACAGAAAAGCAGATAAAGTTGTAAAGTGAAACAATAACCAGCATTGGCAGCCATTAAGCTGCGGGAACAAAAATCGTCAAGCAAGGCGAAACAATAGAAGCAGCAGAAATAGTATGATGCCAATTCAGTTGAGTATACCAAATGACCACATAGTGATTTACGCTATTGAAATTGACTAGTAGTGCAAATTATTTATGAACAAAGCCCACACTTACGAATAACAAACACCAAGGATAACAAAGCAGTGCAGAAAAGTCCTGCAGTTATTCTAGGGGCTATGTATTACAACTTGGAGCAACCTGAAGACTGAATTGGAGTCCATATCAGAGTAGGAGTGGGAGCTGTAGCTGTAGCTGTAGCTGAGCCCATTCTGTAGACAACTTTGTGACCATCGCATCGCAGTGTCGCTTGTGGCACAAACTTTGCGCAAAATAATTTATTAGCGGCCAACGAGCCAAAGTTTTATGAAAATTCAAAAAGAAGCACAAGCAAATCGAATAGCAATTCATTGTCAGTTTTGTACGGTCTATTAATATGTTCTGACTCTGTCAAAAAGTTAAACCAACGAAATATGACTTCTATAAATTTATTTACTGTCAACTATTGTAACAGAAGTCAAATAAATTTATGAAAATACTCGAAAACAAAAGACTATCTTCAGGTAGTACGGCCAATGCAAATACATTTATTGGACTGCAGAGAGCTGCGTCGGGAAAGAAATGTTCAATGAGACTCGAACATATACCTGTACTTGTTACTTCAAAAAACAAAACTTTTCTCAAGTTAAAAGTCTTGTTACGAAAGTCTAGATGCATCAAACTTTCGGATATTTTTCTGAATTTGGAAAGTCCACTAAAAATTTAAAATTTAACTATCTGTTGAACTAGTTGTCGGATATGGGTGATCGAGGTATCAATCGACGCGTATTTTGAATGAGAATTAAAAAAAAACATACAAAAGTCTGGTAGACTGTGACTGTGACTGACGGCGAATAGGATCTACGAATTATTTATTGCTAAGGAAGGTTATATTCAACATTAATCTGAATTAAAATAAATAAATTAGCTAACATTTTTCAACATATTATTTAATTTGATGAAGTGCGGCTAAGTGCCGCTAATATTGAAATTCCAACAGTTTTCAAACTATCGAAGCTACAGTTATGTCCTATATATGGTAAGAAAGTTACGATTGAGGACTTTCAGCTTTTTTCTAAAGTACTCAGGTAAAATTTTTCAGGTGAACTTAAGTATTTTAGCCTACATTTTGACGATTTATGACAAAACGGCGATAACGATTTTTATTTATTAGTATATGGTAATTTGGTATATGATACATAAATTTTGGCTGAGGGGTTCAGAAGACATAGCCTGTTAACTGAATATATACATTTGAATATGAATTGAATGAGAACAGCAACAACAAAGCAAGCGTAGCAGACAGAGCTTGAGACTGTAGCTGAAAGCGACAACTGACACTGATAACCATTGTTGCCAGACAGGTTTCTTTTGTTTTAAGTTGCAGAAATACCTAGCGTTGCCAAATAGTTTTTTCTTTGTTTTCTGACAATGCGGGCTTAAAATAGTTTAAATTAATTATACTAGTTGTGTCTTTCTGAAACGCATATAAAATTTATTTATTTTTGTTTTTCTTAAGTATTAAAGAAAATTTACAATGTCAAAAGCAAAAGAATCTGCAAAAATTTCTGATATCACCCCAAAAAAAATCTAAAGGTCTAGTAACAAAAGCATATTCCAGTCCCAAAATTTCTGATATTCAAGTTTGTGACGAACAAAATAATGTTTAATATACAAATTTTAAATAAAAATTAGTGATGTAAGTCCAAACTTTAGATCGTGTCTAATACCGAAATAGAAAATCGCCAAAAATAAGTATAAGCAAATATCGAGTTTTCTAAAGAAAAAATTTTTTGTATGTGAAAACGCAATTGTAATCATAAAATACACGCGAGCTTTTATAAGAAATCTTATTTTTCTTGCATCGTTCTTATGCCTAATTCAAACTTTGACAATTTTGTAGTTATTTACTACGATTTTCATAAAAAAATTGAGCGACTAAACTTAATTCTGCAAATTAACTACAATGAACAAGCCCCAGTGAGTTGCCGATTTTTCATGTAAATCGATTAAATCAACTCGAAAGATCGTCAAAAAAAATCATCGAGTTAAACTACCCGATAATCGTTTCCGCGAAAATCAAGTTGTCGATATTTCAATATATTTTTTCATCACTACTAAAAATATAAATTAATAAAAAAAACCGAAAATTGATATTCGGCACAGCGCAAAAAGTAATTTATCAGGGGTGCCACAGAAATCGAAACCAACCAAAAATCAACTTAAGGAGATTTTAGGTGACAAAACGATTTTTAAATATCCATAATTTTGGCGGGAGATTTGATCAAGTTCACTAATAAAAAGCTGGTTATGCAAAAAAAAGTGTGACTGTTTTGGAAAGGCCATTCAATTTCATAGCTATTTGTATTAACACATTTCAATATTGCAAAGGTTTTAATTCATGATTTTTAATAATACAAAGTGTCTATAAAATCTCTAGTGCATTATGTCATTCACTTGTAAACAGTACCGAGCAAGCGAGATGCCACCTATTTTTCGAATTTAAAATTTACAATTACTCGTAGTCTTGAATATGTTATTTTGATTGCGTTTTTTATATATAATGAAGATAAAAAAATATTAGTTTAAGTTGACAAAATTGCAGCTCTAAGCAGTGAAGAGTTTAGTGTAAAATAATCAAAGTTAATGTAGCACTTATATTTTTCATTAAGTGGCAACTTTGGCAGTGTTTGTGCATGTCTTCTTCGATTAAATTAAAAATCATCATAAATGTGTCCTTGTCGACACGGTATGCTCAAATAAGAATAGCTATAATTTTTCTGTGATTGTACATAATTAACATGAAAAACGCATACGCGCTGTCATTAGTCACCAGTGGATCCGATGCGTTTTGAAGAAACCTGCGATCGATCTTTTCCTTGGCTAACTGTTCCCCCCGCAAGGAAACAATGGCCAGCAATCTTGCAAGAGGCATCTTTTGAATTTTCTTTCTTCACTTAAGCACTTTACAAATGTAAACAAACCAATTTGTCATTCACAAACAATCGAATAAGTGACTAAGCAGCTGACATGATCGCAGGGTTGTCACAAAACTTACATTTTTTGGCGGGCAAAATAATTGAATATTTTTGTGTTTAATTTTAAAGCGATTAGTCACAAAAAATATGTTATTTTCCCACTCATCAAATATAATACTAACACTTTGGGATCCACTTTAAAAACAAAGAGAGAGTTCTTTGTTTGAGCGAATCAAACGTGTTTTATTTGGCTCGAAAATTTTCATCCGTTACTGTAAATTATAACTCACCGTTTTTATATTTTTAGATCTAAAACTGTGCATAAGTGAACAAGCTAACGACTTGCTGTGTAAGTTGTAATCATTTGGTTGTGGTCTTAATTTATAGCATTTTATTTGTGTTAAACTAAGTTTTGCAGTTTCCCTTAAATAATTACATTCTTGTGCATGTGTTTGTTTGTGTATTTCGGCTTTTTGCTTTACACCTCGCTCACATAAGCTTGTTGTTATTGTAAGCACAGCGATTGTTTTCGTTTGTGTTTACATCTCCTTATCTCAGTTTCGGCGCTTCGCACATCTTAATGTGTATGTGTGTTCGCTGTTGCATTTCGTTTTTGTTTAGCATCGCGCCCTCACAAGCAAATTATTTTCGTGTTTCGCTCTCTTGTTTAGAGCTCCATTTGAGTGCCTCCCGCTCTATTTACGTGCGCAATTCTGCCTATTTATTTACCTGTTTAACCCCTATTGGAAATATGTCGTGCTGCAAGAAAAACTGCTTTATCAAGTGTGCTGATGATTCTGAGCAACCGAGATTTATTTATTGTTGGCTGTGTGAGAAATATGTGATTCAAATTTTGGCCATCACATATGATTGTACATGAGTTTAAGCCCAAAAGGCGAATCCTTACCTGTTTCTCTTACAGCCGGCAGTTCTAACGTACGGGAGCCCGCCAGTGCGGCTTCAAAAAAAACTAGACGTGTGCCCCGACTTTGCCTGTATTCATTATCAAAATGTTAGAGGCCTCCTTACTAAGCTTAAACATCTATATTTGATTAGTATGTCCTTTGATTCTGATAAAATTGCTTTGTCAGAAACTTGGTTAAATCTTACAGTATCTGATTCTGAAGATATGTCAAATAATTATCTATTATATAAAAATGATCGACCGACTCGAAGTGGTGGCGCACTTATTGCCACTAAATCGGCACTTCAGTCAGAACGCATTACTTTTAATGTGACTTCTGATATTGAAATTGTTGCTGTCAAAGTAACTTTTTCAACTCGATCAATTTTTATCACCTGCTCTTAAATCCGATTTTGCAAATACTGCCATCTCTAGGGTATCACCATTAAGTATCCCTGAAGATTAACATCACCCTACTATAGAAATTTCCATCTCAATCTCAAAACCTTTTAGTCCACTTCTATTATGTCAGCAATCACCTCGTCGTTGTTTTCGCAAGGGAAATTATTCATTGCTTAATGAACTTATCCTTGCTACCGACTGGTGCTTTTTAGAGAAAGCTACTGACATTGATATTGCCCTTAGGGGTTTCTATGAGACCCTTAATGCACTCTTAGATGTGTGCACTCCAAGTTATGTTTCACCGTCTGGTTCTATAAATCCTCCTTGGTTTACAACTAGACTTTCTTATTTAAAGAATATTAAATCTAAATATTTTAAAAAATATAAGAAGTCTGGTTCAGTCTTGACTGGTCTAAGTACACACAGTAGTCAAGTCGGACTTCGCCAATTTAAACTCGCTATGCTACGAGAATTATCTAACTCGATGCAAAAGACAGTTTTCCCGTGACCCTAAACAATTTTACAAGTTTGTTAACTCGAAGCGTAAATCCCCCAGTTGACCTTCCTCTTTTTTTTTTGGGATAGATAATGCCAGCAACGACCCTGCAGCCGCTGAACTATTTGCTAACTTTTTTTAATCCACTTATTCTCCAGTCTCCACTTCCAACTCATTATTCTATTTTTCAATCAAACACTATATTTGTTCCCTCTATTTCTTATAGCACTATAATCTCTTCTATTTGCTCTTTCAAATCTTCTTTCATTCCTGGGCCAGACAACATTCCTAGTTGTCTCCTTGAGGAATACTGTTCTTCTTTAGCTGCTCCGTTGCATAAGCTTTTTAATCTATCCCTTGAATCTTCAATCTTTCCACATCTTTGGAAAGAATCTTATATCATTCCCTTTCACAAAAAAGTTGGTAAGCCTGATATTTCGAACTACAGAGGCATTGCAAAGCTATCAGCCATTCCTAAATTATTTGAAAAAAACCCTTGTTTCTTCTTTGCAGCATCTCTGTAAAACGATCATTTCCCCTGCACAACACGGCTTTATTAAGGGTCGGTCCACTACGACCAACTTGCTTGAATTTACCTCCTTGGTAAATGATGCATTTTCAGAGAAAAAGCAAATTGATGTCATATTTACTGAATTCAGTAAAGCCTTTGACTCTGTAAACCATGACCTCTTACATTACAAACTTAATTGCATAGGTTTCCCTCCCGCCTTTATACATTGGGTTTCCACGTATTTAAAAGGTGGACCATTTCGAGTTCGGTTCACGATACTTCTGGTGTACCTCAAGGTAGTCACTTGGGGCCTTTATTTTTTACTATGTGCATTAACGATCTACCCACTATTCTGTCCCATTATATATTTTATTGTATGCGGATGATGTGAAGCTTATCTTTTCATACACTGACCTCCTTCTTCATTATCGTCTGCAAGACGATTTGAACGCTTTGCAACTATGGTGCTCGGCCAATAAGTTGTATCTCAATTGTTCAAAGTGTATTTCCATGACATTTAGTCGTACTTGGCAATATTTAGGTTCTTATACGATTTACAATAGCCCTTTGCAACTTTGTATCTTGAGTTTTATTTGATTGCAAAATATGCTTCAATTTACACATCTCCACTATCACTGCGAACGGCAGTTCGCTTTAATGACGAAAGCATTACGAAGGTGCGAAAGGCGACTAACAATATATACAGCTAAGTTGGAAAATTTGCTACGACTGTCCGATCAGATCGAGTTATATACCGATCGAAAGGTTTAGTCCTAACTTACAAAATGGCATACTAAAACTTTTTCAAATTCTCCTGGGTCATGAGATACGGGGGTGTCAGTTGGAGCGGAAAAATTTATATGATCACAGCTTATGAAGCCGTTGGTGCTCTTTGGTAAAAATATTTAATTTTTTAAAAATTGTTATCAAAAATACGTGTCGATTGATACCTCGATGACACAAATCCGACAACTGGTTCAAAGGATAACTAAATTTTAAATTTTTACTGGACATCTCAAAATGAAATAAAAGACAGTTTGTTTGTTTGTCTGTTTGTATCAAAGCGCTAAAAAGGCTTAGATGTAATGATGGGGAGTTATTCCACTTCGAAAATCTAGATATGTTTGTTCTACGACTTTTTGAAATAACCGTTAAACTCTTAAGCTTTAAACTTTTTTTCTAAAGTACTCAAGTAACATTTTACAGGTGATATAATGTTTTTAAGCTTACATTTTGGCGATTTCTGACAAAACGCTCTAACGATTTCTGTTAATAATATGTTTTAATATATTATTTTAATATGTTGTAATACGTACAATTTCGCGTTTTTTGGTATATGAAACATAAATTTTGGTTGAGGGGTTTGGAAGATATTACCTGTTAAGTGAATAAATACATTTTTCTATCGGTCGAAAATCTCGTTTTAGGAGGAAAAACATTTTGGTTTTATGAGATATCTCAACCAAACTAATACAAAATGCATTTAACTTGGTTTTATATATACTGACCAAAGTTGGTTCAAATCGCATCACTATATCATATAGCTGTCATAGGACCGATCGGGTCAAAATTAGGTTTTATTACGAAAAACTTTTTTGTTTTACGAGATATTGTAACCAAACTAATAGAATATGCATTTAAGTTAGACTTATATATCCTGCCCAAAGTTGGTTCTAATCGAACCACTATAGCGCCCATAGGAACAATCGGTCGAAAATCATGTTTTTGTATGAAAAACTATTTTGTTTAATGAGATATCCCAACTAAACTGATACAATAAGCATATAGCTTGGTTTTATATATTCTGTCCAAAGTTGGTTAAAATCGAACCTCTATATCATATAGCTGTCATAGGACCGATCGGGTGAAAATCAAGTCTTAGTATGAACAACTGTTCTTTTTAATGAGATATCGTAACCAAACTGATAGAATATATATAAAACCTGATTTTATATATTCTGTCCAAAGTTGGTTCAAATCGGACCACCATATCATATAGCTTGCATAGGACCGATCGGGCGACAATCAAGACTTAGTATGAAAAACTTTTTAGATTTATAAGATATCGTTACCAAACATAGAATAAACATAAAACTTGGCTTTATATTTCGCGTTTCAAAGTTGGATCAAATCGGAGCACTATATCATATAGCTGTCATATGACCGATCGGGCGAGAATTAAGTCTTAGTATGAAAAACTTTTGTTGAATGAGGTATCGTAACCAAACTGATACAATATGCATAAAGCATGGTTTTATATAGCCTGTCCAAAGTTGGTTTAAATGGGACCACTATATCATATAGCTGTAATGGGACCGATCGGGCGATAGTCACCGCCCCATCGATAATTAAAAAAAAAGCGAAAATTGGCATTCGGCACTGCGCAAAAAGTAATTTTTATGTACAAAGAAGCTCACTCTTTTTGCTCACAGTGCACAATGCCAATTTTCGCTTTTGTTTTATTAATTTATATTTTTATTTAAAATGTTTAGATTAAACTGAATTTTGTTCGTCACAAAATTGGATATCAAAAATTTTGTGTCTAGAAATTGCTTTTATCTCTAGACTTTTACCTAGTGTAGGGGCTTTTTTTTGTGGAATAGTTATTGACGCCAAAGGAGTACTTGGTTTCATTAAACGTTCTTCGAAAGAATTTAATGATACTTTCACCACTAAACTTCTTTACGTCTCTTTAGTTCGTCCCATCCTGGAATACTGTTCATGCATTTGGAGCCCGAAGTATCAAATAAACCAGAATCGAATTGTATCTGTTCAAAAGCAATTCTTGCATTTCGTCTTACGTGGTCTTAACTGGGATCCCAACCTTCGTTTACCACCGTACTCCCATAGGCTTCGTATTCTTAATCTTCCGTCTTTAATTAACACAAAAAAAACCTCTACACGAGGTAAAAGTCTAGTGACGAAACCAATTTCTAGCCCCAAAATTTCTGATATCCAATTTTGTGATAATTTTAAATGAAAATATAAATTAATAAAAAAAAAGCGAAAATTGGCATTCGGCACTGCGCAAAAAGTAATTTTTATGTACAAAGAGGCTCACCCTTTTTGCTCACAGTGCACAATGCCAATTTTCTCTTCTTTTTTTATTAATTTATATTTTTATTTAAAATTTTTAGATTAAACTGAATTTTGTTCGTCACAAAATTGGATATCAGAAATTTTGGGGCTAGAAATTGGTTTCGTCACTAGACTTTTACCTCGTGTAGAGGTTTTTTTTGTGGGATATCAGAAATTTTTGCAATTGCTTTTGCTTTTGACATTGTAACTTTATCATTAATGCAGGCAAATAGTAAAATATATAAATTTAGTTGTTCAACGTAAAAATTGTTCTTTAATTGCTACAGCCGAGCATCCTCTACTGTCGGAGACCCCGTACTTACTATGAAAAAAAAAGTTTTTCATACTAAGACTTGGATTTCGCCCGATCAGTGCTATGACAGCTATATGATATAGTGGTTCGATTAGAAACAACTTTAGTTAGGATCTATTAGTTTGGTTACGATATCTCGTAAAACAAAAAAGTTTTTCATACCAAGACTTAATATTGGATCGATTGGCTATATGATATAGTGGTTCGATAGCAACTAACTTCGGTCAGGATTTTTAAAACTGGCTTAAATGCAAATGCTATCAATTTGGTTAAAATATCATACTAAACAAACAAGTTTTTTCATACTAAAACCTTATTTTGACCCGATCGGTCCTATGGCAGCTATATGATATAGTAGTCCGATTTGAACCAACTTTGGTCAGGATATATAAAACCAAGTTTAATGCATATTGTATCAGTTTGGTTGAGATATCTCATTAAACCAAAAAGTTTTTCGTACTAAAACATGATTTTTGACCGATAGAAAAATGTATTTATTCACTTATTCACAGGTAATATCTTCCAAACCCCTCAACAAAAATTTATGTTTTATATACCAAAAAACGCGAAATTGTACGTTTTACAACATAATATCCCTTGAATCTTCAATCTTTCCACATCTTTGGAAAGAATCTTATATCATTCCCTTTCACAAAAAAGTTGGTAAGCCTGATATTTCGAACTACAGAGGCATTGCAAAGCTATCAGCCATTCCTAAATTATTTGAAAAAAAACCCTTGTTTCTTCTTTGCAGCATCTCTGTAAATCGATCATTTCCCCTGCACAACACGGCTTTATTAAGGGTCGGTCCACTACGACCAACTTGCTTGAATTTACCTCCTTGGTAAATGATGCATTTTCAGAGAAAAAGCAAACTGATGTCATATTTACTGAATTCAGTAAAGCCTTTGACTCTGTGAACCATGACCTCTTACATTACAAACTTAATTGCATAGGTTTCCCTCCCGCCTTTATACATTGGGTTTCCACGTATTTAAAAGGTGGACCATTTCGAGTTCGGTTCACGATACTTCTGGTGTACCTCAAGGTAGTCACTTGGGGCCTTTATTTTTTACTATGTGCATTAACGATCTACCCACTATTCTGTCCCATTATATTTTTTATTGTATGCGGATGATGTGAAGCTTATCTTTTCATACACTGACCTCCTTCTTCATTATCGTCTGCAAGACGATTTGAACGCTTTGCAACTATGGTGCTCGGCCAATAAGTTGTATCTCAATTGTTCAAAGTGTATTTCCATGACATTTAGTCGTACTTGGCAATATTTAGGTTCTTATACGATTTACAATAGCCCTTTGCAACTTTGTATCTTGGAGTTTTATTTGATTGCAAAATATGCTTCAATTTACACATCTCCACTATCACTGCGAACGGCAGTTCGCTTTAATGACGAAAGCATTACGAAGGGTGCGAAAGGCGACTAACAATATATACAGCTAAGTTGGAAAATTTGCTACGACTGTCCGATCAGATCGAGTTATATACCGATCGAAAGGTTTAGTCCTAACTTACAAAATGGCATACTAAAACTTTTTCAAATTCTCCTGGGTCATGAGATACGGGGGTGTCAGTTGGAGCGGAAAAATTTATATGATCGCAGCTTATGAAGCCGTTGGTGCTTTTTGGTAAAAATTTTTAATTTTTTAAAAATTGTTATCAAAAATACGTGTCGATTGATACCTCGATGAAACAAATCCGACAACTGGTTCAAAGGATAACTAAATTTTAAATTTTTACTGGACATCTCAAAATGAAATAAAAGTCAGTTTGTTTGTTTGTCTGTTTGTATCAAAGCGCTAAAAAGGCTTAGATGTAATGATGGGGAGTTATTCCACTTCGAAAATCTAGATATGTTTGTTCTACGACTTTTTGAAATAACCGCTAAACTCTTAAGCTTTAAACTTTTTTTCTAAAGTACTCAAGTAACATTTTACAGGTGATATAATGTTTTTAAGCTTACATTTTGGCGATTTCTGACAAAACGCTCTAACGATTTCTGTTAATAATATGTTTTAATATATTATTTTAATATGTTGTAATACGTACAATTTCGCGTTTTTGGTATATGAAACATAAATTTTGGTTGAGGGGCTTGGAAGATATTACCTGTTAAGTGAATAAATACATTTTTCTATCGGTCGAAAATCTCGTTTTAGGAGGAAAAACATTTTGGTTTTATGAGATATCTCAACCAAACTAATACAAAATGCATTTAACTTGGTTTTATATATACTGACCAAAGTTGGTTCAAATCGCACCAAATTAGGTTTTATTACGAAAAACTTTTTTGTTTTACGAGATATTGTAACCAAACTAATAGAATATGCATTTAAGTTAGACTTATATATCCTGCCCAAAGTTGGATCTAATCGAACCACTATAGCGCCCATAGGAACAATCGGTCGAAAATCATGTTTTTGTATGAAAAACTATTTTGTTTAATGAGATATCCCAACTAAACTGATACAATAAGCATATGGCTTGGTTTTATATATTCTGTCCAAAGTTGGTTAAAATCGGACCTCTATATCATATAGCTGTCATAGGACCGATCGGGTGAAAATCAAGTCTTAGTATGAACAACTGTTCTTTTTAATGAGATATCGTAACCAAACTGATAGAATATATATAAAACCTGATTTTATATATTCTGTCCAAAGTTGGTTCAAATCGGACCACCATATCATATAGCTTGCATAGGACCGATCGGGCGACAATCAAGACTTAGTATGAAAAACTTTTTAGATTTATAAGATATCGTTACCAAACATAGAATAAACATAAAACTTGGCTTTATATTTCGCGTTTCAAAGTTGGATCAAATCGGAGCACTATATCATATAGCTGTCATATGACCGATCGGGCGAGAATTAAGTCTTAGTAGGAAAAACTTTTGTTGAATGAGGTATCGTAACCAAACTGATACAATATGCATAAAGCATGGTTTTATATAGCCTGTCCAAAGTTGGTTTAAATGGGACCACTATATCATATAGCTGTAATGGGACCGATCGGGCGAAAGTCACCGCCCCATCGATAATTAAAAAAAAAAGCGAAAATTGGCATTCGGCACTGCGCAAAAAGTAATTTTTATGTACAAAGAAGCTCACTCTTTTTGCTCACAGTGCACAATGCCAATTTTCGCTTTTGTTTTATTAATTTATATTTTTATTTAAAATGTTTAGATTAAACTGAATTTTGTTCGTCACAAAATTGGATATCAAAAATTTTGTGTCTAGAAATTGCTTTTATCTCTAGACTTTTACCTAGTGTAGGGGCTTTTTTTTGTGGAATAGTTATTGACGCCAAAGGAGTACTTGGTTTCATTAAACGTTCTTCGAAAGAATTTAATGATACTTTCACCACTAAACTTCTTTACGTCTCTTTAGTTCGTCCCATCCTGGAATACTGTTCATGCATTTGGAGCCCGAAGTATCAAATAAACCAGAATCGAATTGTATCTGTTCAAAAGCAATTCTTGCATTTCGTCTTACGTGGTCTTAACTGGGATCCCAACCTTCGTTTACCACCGTTCCCATAGGCTTCGTATTCTTAATCTTCCGTCTTTAATTAACACAAAAAAAACCTCTACACGAGGTAAAAGTCTAGTGACGAAACCAATTTCTAGCCCCAAAATTTCTGATATCCAATTTTGTGACGAACAAAATTCAGTTTAATCTAAAAATTTTAAATAAAAATATAAATTAATAAAAAAAAAAGCGAAAATTGGCATTGTGCACTGTGAGCAAAAAGGGTGAGCTCTTTGTACATAAAAATTACTTTTTGCGCAGTGCCGAATGCCAATTTTCGCTTTTTTTTTTTATTAATTTATATTTTCATTTAAAATTATCACAAAATTGGATATCAGAAATTTTGGGGCTAGAAATTGGTTTCGTCACTAGACTTTTACCTCGTGTAGAGGTTTTTTTTTGTGGGATATCAGAAATTTTTGCAATTGCTTTTGCTTTTGACATTGTAACTTTATCATTAATGCAGGCAAATAGTAAAATATATAAATTTAGTTGTTCAACGTAAAAATTGTTCTTTAATTGCTACAGCCGAGCATCCTCTACTGTCGGAGACCCCGTACTTACTATGAAAAAAAAAGTTTTTCATACTAAGACTTGGATTTCGCCCGATCAGTGCTATGACAGCTATATGATATAGTGGTTCGATTAGAACCAACTTTAGTTAGGATCTATTAGTTTGGTTACGATATCTCGTAAAACAAAAAAGTTTTTCATACCAAGACTTAATATTGGATCGATTGGCTATATGATATAGTGGTTCGATAGCAACTAACTTCGGTCAGGATTTTTAAAACTGGCTTAAATGCAAATGCTATCAATTTGGTTAAAATATCATACTAAACAAACAAGTTTTTTCATACTAAAACCTTATTTTGACCCGATCGGTCCTATGGCAGCTATATGATATAGTAGTCCGATTTGAACCAACTTTGGTCAGGATATATAAAACCAAGTTTAATGCATATTGTATCAGTTTGGTTGAGATATCTCATTAAACCAAAAAGTTTTTCGTACTAAAACATGATTTTTGACCGATAGAAAAATGTATTTATTCACTTATTCACAGGTAATATCTTCCAAACCCCTCAACAAAAATTTATGTTTTATATACCAAAAAACGCGAAATTGTACGTTTTACAACATAATAAGCCGTTTTGTCAAAAATCGCCAAATTGTAAGCTTAAAAACATAATATCACCTGTAAAATGTTACCTGAATACTTAAGAAGGTACACATAAAAGCCCTCAAACATACCTTTCCAATGATATATAGAACATGTCTGTAGCTTCTATGGTTTGGACACTGTTGGAGTTTCAATTTTAGCGGAGTTTCAATTTAGCGATTTCCCGCTAAACTAGCGGGAAATTGAAAAAGTCGTAAAACAAACATTTCTAGATTTTCAAAGAGGAATAAATCCCCATCATTACATCTTAGCTTTTTTAGCGCTTTGATACAAACAGACAAACAGACAAACAAAGAAACTAACTTTTCATTTCATTTTGAGAAGTCCACTAAAAATTTCAAACTAATTTATCTTTTGAACCAGTTACCGGATTTGGGTCATCAAGGTATCAATCGACGCGATAAGAATTTTAAAAAAATAATTAATTTTACCAAAAAACCCCAACGGCTCCACAAGCTGCGATCATAAAAATTTTTCCCCTCCCACTTACACCCCCGTATCTCATGACCCAGGAGAATAAGAAAGAGTTTTAGTATGCCATTTTGTAAGTTAGGACTAAACCTTTCGATCGGTATATAACTCGATCTGATCGGACAGTCGTAGCAAATTTTCCAACTTAGCTGTATATATAGTTAGTCGCCTTTCGCACCCTTCGTGCTGCTTTCGTCCCTAACGCGAACTGCCGTCCGCAGTGATAGTAGGAAAACTCTTGGTGTTGTTTATCTTCACAAATTGATTATTGGCGAGATCGATTCTAGTTCCCTTCTGGCCCGCCTCTGTCCCCCGCAGGTCTATTAGGAATTACAATCCTTTATTTTTATCTACATGCACAATTGATTACGCTTCACACAGTTCGTTTCGTGTTTAATGCACCAACTATAATAGCCTCTTTCACGTTTTCTCCTTGGAACTCTCTCTCCCTTCCCTAAATCCGAATGATCATTTTGGCTCATTCATAATAAATGAGCCGATTTTTTGCCATTCGCCGCGGCGAATTTCACTATTTTTTTTTATCGAACACGCGATGTTTATCGATAAACTCGTGAAAAATAAGCAATTTTCACCTTAACCAGCTGTTTTCATCAATAAAAACGGTAGGCATTAAATTTGCGCCAAGTATAATATCATAATAAATATTATAATGTTGTTATTGTCTGCCTTTTATAATTTGTGCACAGAAGCCGAACAGCTGCTTTGCTTTAAGTGTCTTAACAGTTTCACATTTGGTCGTGGAAAGCCAAATATGAGGCACATTCAAATGTGAGCAAATGTGGCAAATGTGAGTGGTCGTGGAAATAGCCTATAACATTCATTCTATTAATATTAACAACACTAATTTTTATTGGTCTGATTGGGTTTTTCTGGATTTTCCCCAATACTTGCAACAAATGTTGGATCATTTATAATTTTTGCTTGCCCCAGATCTAACTTTAATTTTTTTCTTACAGTTCATAATTTATATTTAATTTAATTTGTATTGGTAATCTTTAACTTAATTTTTATACTTGGTATCGTGTTCTTTGCCGACTGCTTTTAGTCGTGCATAAATAAATAAATAAAAAATATCTACATATTCACTTTTATTATCACTGAAACATATATTTCGTAAACATTGTTTATATTACTCGCGCCACCAACTAAAACGGGGCTGCCAGACTGTCAGGTATTGATGTTTCTTTATCTTTTTGTGTTAAGGGTATTCCGTGAAATTTGTTAGGTGTAATAAACGTTAAATATTATATACTAGCACGAACACACAATATCGCGTAATTTAGAATATTAAAAATATCAGGAATTAATTATAATTTTTATTATTAATTAAATATTATAATTCTAAAAGTATTATAAAATGATAAACTAATTTATTTATTCGGGTGAGATGGGTATGTGGTGAGGTTGGGTAAAGTTTGGAATAGGGAGTCGGCACGAACTATCAAAAGCCGACTTTAGGTTGGGAGGGTGAGGTCGTTGAGGTGGATAACGTCATCTGTCCACCTAATCCTTGTCAGCATTTGTCCGTGAAGGTGTTATGAGACCAAAGTCTGAGTATTATTCCGGTTAGTTGTTATGAACTGCTATGTGTCTCGGTGGGCCGCGCCGACTAGCTCATCGGAACTCCTCCCGGGTGCGTTTCCATCCCTGGCCCAGAGTTCACACAATCGATAACTTATCGCTTACTGCAAACAGCTGCAGCTCAAGTACCATCACTATCGGCAAAAAAGAAAAACAAACTACGCAAAAAGGAACGACAGCGACGAAAACTGCAACAATAAATACAACAGGTAAGTAAAATTTACAAAAATACAAGAAAAAAACACATATCCCTCTTTCGTTCAAACAGGGCCCATTTGCAGGACCCGGGCGTACCCTGCCTTCCTGAGACGGCATAAATTCCTCGTCTCCCTTATGTTGGCCACCGGTACGGGCCAATCAAAGCCTGCGTTGGACATCACGTTTCCCCTCCCCTTCTACAAAAAGCTTAGCCGAACATCATATTCATTTCATGGTACGTATAATTTCATATTCTTAATTTCCTATGACATTGAAATTAATTTGTATATTCTCTATTTACAGTTCAAGACAACGAGGATGATGAGACAAACGAACAGAACAGGAACACCACGATGCTGCAAATGCAAAAAACTTGCCGGAACTGATGTTGCAAGATGACAATGCGGAGACGCCGCGGAAATAAATATATATATGTGTATGTTTGTATTCACACAGGTGATTTTGTGAACGTTTGTAATTTGTTTTATGTGCAAGTGTTAATGTGAATATGTTTTGTGATAAATATATGAATGTAATGTAAATATAAATCGCTTAACTCTACCTTAACCTGCCTATAGAGCTCTCTACGTGGTTTAAGGGGCGATATGTGTTTATGTTTGGAGTTTAATATAAATATAAATATATATATATATATATATCTATGTTTTAACGTTTTGTGCAATGAGTTTACGAGACTATTATTGTGTTGTTTCTTAACTGTTGTGCTTTAATTTAAACAGATATTATTTTATTTACTTTACTTTAATTTTGATTTTTCTTTACTTTACTTTAATTTTGATTTTTAATTAATTTAATTTTTTTATAATTTAATTTTAAATAAGTTTTAATTTAAGTATTTTTACGTTTTAATTATATAATTTCTTTCAATGTTCGACTTGTATATTTTTATGTACGACGTTCTTCAAGTTTCCTTAAATTAGGCGCAATGCTCTAATAAATATTTATCATTTTTAAACAAAAAACAACAGCGGCGATTTCTTCTTGGCGGCACAGGCAACACAAAATGGAATTTTCTCTTGCAGCTCTTCGTAATTTTTTCCAATACGTTGCCGGTCTCCTGCTTCGACGATGATTAGTGAAACTTCCTTCGACGCTGACTGGAGAGTTGGCCCAACGCTGCTGCTGTTAGGCGCCCTCTGTTTCGACTCCGCCTGAAGTGGCCACTGTTTTTAGTCGGAGTGTCGTCCCTGCCAGCAGGTGTTTCAGAGTGAGCGGCACTGGACACAGCTCAGGACACAGCTTTCTCAAATGGGATGGCCTTCGCCGACGACTCGATTCAGCACAACAAAAGAATAGAACTTGGATCGCACAGGTCGTTGAGGGCACGGGGGCGTAAAATTGGTTCTAGCGCCGCTCAGCGTGAAGAAAGACTACACGAATCCGGAGAGTCGAACTCCCGGTTCGCTTATTGCAGCAACGTGGTTGATGAAAAAGTTTTCAATCCCTTTTGCTCCTATTCATCCCACCGTTGCTGCAGTTTAAGACCAATTCCACTCAATCGCTTCAAAGGGGCATGAAGGGGTATACGCATAAAAAAAACCTCTACACGAGGTAAAAGTGTGGTGACGAAAGCAATTTCTAGCCCCAAAATTTCTGATATCCAATTGTGTCAAGAACAAAATTCAGTTAAATCTAAAAATTTTAAATAAAAATATAAATTAATAAAAAAAAAGCGAATATTGACATTGTGCACTGTGAGCAAAAAAAATGAGCTTCTTTGTACATAAAAATTACCTTTTGCGAAGTGCCGAATGCCAATTTTCGTTTGTTTTTTTTATTAATTTATATTTTTATATAAAACTTAATTTTGTTCGTCACTTTATTGGATATCATAAATTTTGGGGCGAAAAATTGCTTTCGTCACTAAACTTTTACCTCGTGTAGAGGTTTTTTGTGTTGGGTATCAGAAATTTTTTCAATTTTGGGGCGAAAAATTGCTTTCGTCACTAAACTTTTACCTCGTGTAGAGGTTTTTTGTGTTGGGTATCAGAAATTTTTTGAATTTCTTTGGCTTTTGACATTGTAACTTTATCCATAATGCAGCCAGATAGTAAAATCTATAAATTTATTTGTTGATTTTCTTTCATATTTAAAATAAAATATTTCTTTAATAATAAAGATAGCAAGTGGGCGGTTACAGTCGAGCACGCTGGACAGTAGGATACCCTGTGCCCAGGTACTCTGTACTGAAAGTTGATTTTCGACCGATTGTTCCCATGGCAACTATATAATATTTTAAACCGAATTATACCAAATTTGGTGAGACTGAACAAAACCAATTTTATTGAATATTCCAGCAGTTTGGTTAAGATATCACAAAAAACAAAAAACTTTTTCGTACTAAAACTTCATTTTCGATGTGTCGTTCCTATGACAGCTACATGATATAGTAGTCCGATCCAAAAATAAAAACAAACTTGATCCATAGTAGCCAGGAACCTACATACCAAGTTTGAAGTCTCTAGCTCATATGGTCTCTGAAATCAACACATTCAAACAGACGGACAGACGGACATGGCTCAATCGACTCGTATGTTGATCCTGATCAAGAATATACATACTTTGGGGAGTCTGCCACGCCCTCTTCTGCCTGTTACATACATTCTGTCAAACACTTTACACCCTTTTTTGCCCATTTTCAATGGGCTCAGGTTATAAAAATCAGTTTGTTTGTCTGCTTGCATCAAAGTGCTAAATGAGCTTATATTTAATGATGAGGATTTATTCCTTTTCGAAAATCTAAAAATGTTTGTTCTACGACTTTTTAATTTCCCGCTAGTTTAGCGGGAAAACGCTAAATCCCGCTAAAATTGAAACTTCAACCAAACCATAGAAGCTACAGATATGTTCTATATATCATTGAAAAGGTGTGTTTGAGGGCTTTTATGTGTACCTTAAAACTTTTTTTCTAAAGTATTAAGGTAACAATGTACAGGTGATATAATGTTTTTAAGCTTATATTTTGGCGATTTCTGACAAAACGGTTCTCACGATTTCTGTTCAATTTTATTATGTTGTAATACGTACAATTTCGCGTTTTTTGCTAACTAAAACATAAATTTTGGTTGAGGGGTGTGGAAGATATTACCTGTTAAGTGAATAAATACATTTTCTATCGGTCGAAAATCATGTTTTGGTACGAAAAACATTTTGGTTTTATGAGATATCTCAACCAAACTGATACAATATGCATTTAACTTGGTTTTATATATCCTGACCAAAGTTGGTTCAAATCGGACTACTATATCATATAGCTGTCATAGGACCGATCGGGCGAAATCCGAGTCTTAGTATAAAAAACTTTTTTTTTCATAGTAAGTACGGGGTCTCCGACAGTAGAGTATGCTCGGCTGTAGCAACGCGAGCAGGGTGTGGAGCCCCCTTGGTTTTCTTTATAATTAAAAAAAAAAATTCTTTTAATATGAAATACGTTCAACAACTAAATTTATATATTTTACTACTTGCATGCATTAATGATAAAGTTACAATGTCAAAAGCAAAAGCAATTGCAAAAATTTCTGATATCCCACAAAAAAAACCTCTACACGAGGTAAAAGTCTAGTGACGAAAGCAATTTCTAGCCCCAAAATTTCTGATATCCAATTTAGTTTAATCTAAAAATTTTAAATAAAAATATAAATTAATCAAAAAAAAAGCGAAAATTGGCATTCAGCACTGCGCAAAAAGTAATTTTTATGTACAAAGAAGCTCACCCTTTTTACTCACAGTGCACACTGCCAATTTTCGCTTTTTTTTATTAATTTATATTTTTATTTAAAATTTTTAGATTAAACTGAATTTTGTTCGTCACAAAATTGGATATCAGAAATTTAGGTCAATATATACAGCCTCACTAAACTTTTACCTCGTGTAGAGGTTTTTTTTTTGTGGTTTTTTGAGTTTTTGACCGATTTCCCAAAATAGATCGTCGATGGGCCACCTCAGGACGACCTCCAAAAAAATCGATTTTTTTTTAACGGCTGTTGCTTATATATTGTATCATCCATTGATGATACAGCGTTTTAGAAAATAAAAAAAAAGCAAAATTGAATCCACCTTAATATACATATATGCATAGTAACGCGTGCCTATAGTGTCATTAGAGGTACAAACTAGTTGTGAGCTCTCCGCCCCTTAACGCCCCTTTTCTGAGGCATAATAGTTACTTACTTACAACTTCGGCCTCTATCCGCCCATTTGATGCACCTTTTGTTTTCAGTTTCGTTGTTGTTATTGTGTTGAGCACTTGCTAATTTTGTGGTCCACTGATGCTACTTGGTTGGTACTATTTATACATTGTGCCTATTAAAAATGGGCAAATAAGGGTATAATGTACTTTCTTTTTATTTTTTTAATTTTCGAGATATCTCAACAAATCTCACAGAGTATGCTTTTAAGTTAATCATATTCTCACAGAATAAGCATTTAAGTTTATCTAATACATCCGGACCAAGTAAGCATCAAATCGGTCCACTGTATCATTGATAGTCGATAATTAAGGATAAGTATGAAAATTGTTGTTGTTTCCTTAGATATCTTAATCAAATTCGCACATTAATTTTCCGTTGTCTTATTCGACCTGGCCGAATTTGGTTTAAATCGGTTCATTATATGATATAGCTGCCACAGCAACGATCGGTCGAAAATCAAGTCTAAAGTCTAGTTTAAATTCGGAGCGAACTGAAATCGTTACGTTTGCCCTTTTTCCCCGCTGAAAATCAGCTGTTATGTTATGTACATAATTTTTGTATTTTTTTTTTTTTTATCGATATACGTATTTATACATTGTGCGCTTTTATTGGGCCCTGTTAAACCAAATCAGCTGTTCATAAACAAAACAAATTGACAAAAACTAATTTAACCAAATAAAATGCAGGAAAGCGTTAAATTAATTATGTTTGGCTTATGTATTTATGTAATTTCATAGTTATGCATGCTTATTGCATATATTCAATTTTATTTAATTAATATTATCATTGAAGATAGTTTTATTGTTTTTTTATATTTATTCATATCTGCGTTCTTAATTTTATCGTCATTTATAGCCTGCACCTTATCCACTTTTCCAAAATCATCAACACAACGTTTTCTTGTTGTGCTCTTAATTGGCCAGCTCATGTTTATACCCTGAGCCCATTGAAAATGGGCAAAAAAGGGTATAATGTGTTTGGCAGAATGTATGTAACAGGCAGAAGGAGGGGTGGCAGACCCTTATAAAGTATATATATTCTTGATCAGGATCAACAGCCGAGTCGATCTAGCCCTGTCCGTCTGCACAAAGAGAGTACGAAATAGTACCCATTTTTTTTGCGTACCAAATGAGAATCAAGCGATAAGCAAAAATATAATCGATATCATGAAATGAAAATGTTAATGTATAATTTATGTATATACAAATATACAATTTGATTAAAATATATTTGTGTTAATATATAAATATGTATTTTTGCATGGCAAAATTCCTTATGACGTCACAATTTTCAATATAGTCGGGCAGAAGCTAATAGCTATGCATGAAATTCCATGTGAGAAAAAGCGATCATTTTGCAGCACTACTTTTGCTTCAATTTTTTATCAATTTCTAAATAATTTTAAATACGTTTAATGTAATACCGAGTGATATATTAGTTCAGTGGGGCATTAATAACGTAGTCTGCAGTGATAAACACAGTGATTTAAGAAAACCGAAAGTTGTTCATAGTTTCGCGTGTGTAATTTTTGATACCCTGAGGCCATTGAAAATGGGCAACAATCAACTTTTATAAAAGAGTACATGGGCTCAGGGTATCCTACTGTAGAGCGTGCTCGACTGTAGCCGCACCTCACCGCGAGCGAAGCGAGCAGGGGACGGAGCCCCCTTGTTTTTTATTGTTGACTGACGAAAATAGATTTGAAACCTTTTTTCAATACGTAATTGCGAAGAGTGGCTTTAACAGTGCCATGTTATAGTTAACACAACGTTATGCCGATACGTAGGTTTTCGTAGCGAGAAGTGTGAACCAAATATAAAACTGCAAATCATAAGAAAATATTAACCGTTTTATAAAAAAAAGAAAAAAAAATTATTTACAAATGTTTTTTATTTTGTTTTCCTATGAACCAATAATAATGGTTTTATTTTTTTATTTTTTAAGTATGTATTCTGGATTAAATGACATGGCTCAGCATATATATAGGGAAAAAAGCCGAAAAAAATTTGATTTAAGTAAAGAATTCTGAAATAATCAAAATATTTGCTGAGAGCGAAATGACTTGCTCTTTTTCGGCTGCTCTCGAGAGCAATTTTTCGTCAGTCGTTTTTTGTATCATATAGTGACAACGAGTGCCGAAAAACAACTGAACTAAAAAGGTAACTAACTTATTATTAATTTCAAACATATTTATTTATGTATGTATGTACGTTTATACATAATGTACATAAAATGTAGGTAAATTTTATTTTGTATGTGTGTATCGGTGTCGACGGCAATAATTCATTAAAGGGAATTGCTAATATACATACAAACATACATATGTATGTATGTAAGTATCTATGTTTTTATGTACATATTATAAGGAACAACTATGTGTTCCCCACAACAAACACGCGAGCAGAGATCCCGTTACCCTACAGCGGCCCAGAGTATAAAAGGGCGCGCAACAGCGCATGCGGGACACTTCGAGCAGAACGAGCGAGCGAGTAACACCAATCAGTCCTTGCAATAGCAGGACAGACCATCAATCCTTGTTGTCACAGGTTCTCCGAAAAACATAACTTTGCAGTAGCAAGTTATAATCCTTGATGTCGCAGGAAACGTCGTAGATATCCTTGCTGTAGCAGGATATAGTCCTTGCTGTAGCAGGACGCATCAAAGATAACCTTGCAGTAGCAGGAATCAGAAAAGATATCCTAGCTGTCGCAGGATCAAGTAATAATAAGTATAGTATTAATCCTAGAGCCTTGCGGTCGCAGGAGTCAATTAAGAGAGTACAGAGCCCTGGGGAACACCTCCTGCCACATTGAATGTCCGTTTGCCAGCGTCTGTGTCGTACATGAGGATCCGGTTTCGAAAAAAGTCCCCAATGATGCCAAGAAGGTAACTTGGGGTGCTAAAACGTCGAAGTGCTTCAAGAATTCGACTCCAATCCGCTGAGTTAAACGCATTCTTAATGTCCAGCGTCATAACAACGCAGTATTCTTTGCCGCCTCCCCGCCACATGCTGCCTTCAATTGCTCTTCCGGCCAAGTCAGTGACTCGTCTGATAGCGTCAATCGTAGATCGCGCCTTTCTAAACCCATATTGGGATGGGGAAAGATCGCCTGCCTGACTTTTTGATTCCTCCAGCCTGTTGCTAATTATCCGCTCCAATACTTTGCCTACCGTGTCTATGAGACAAATTGGCCTATATGACGAGGGCAACTCCAGGGGTTTGCTTGATCCATGTGCTGGATCCATGTGCAGGTTCGACGAGCCTGAAGACAGTGCTTCGACTATCAGCTTAATTTTCGACGCCTGCATGGGGGCTGTAAGCTTCACCGATGTCAACTTTTTAACTGCTATTTTGTAGGCCAGGCCCCACGTGTTGTTTTCGTCATCGTCACAGAGCTCCAGGAATGTCTCCGTTTTGGTCCGCCTTTTGGCTTTCTTCAGTGATCGTCGTCTTTCACAGTATACCACGAGAGCGCTGAAGAATACATCTTGCACTAATACAGTTGCGCCTAGCCTCTGCAATTTCCTCGGTCCACCAATACACAGGCACGTGGTGCCGTTTAAATGCCTTCTTGTGCCGAATGCTGGCGTCGCGGCATCAGAAGCGTAGCGCTGTGTTCTGCATTGAATTCCTGGCTTGGAGGTGGACAAAAATTCGCAGGAAAAGCTATTTCGTTTAGTGTGTTTGGTCTGTATCCTTTTTCTTCCTGAGTTGGGTTCAGTGAAGGCGAGTCCCAGCTGTGCAGGTCAACAGTGATCGCATTATGGTCACTTCCGGTATAGACGCTGCTAATAGCCCATCGAGATTGGCTCCATAATGAGCAACTGATGAATGTGAGATCTATGATGGAACCCGTGCCAGCTCTACTGAAGGTGTGTTGCAAATGCTTCCAATACAGCCCGTCCTCTAGAGTTGGTTGATTCACTGCCCCATTCCTCTGCCCAAGCATTAAAGTCACCGCCAATGACTACTTGCGTTTTGTTCCTCGCGTCGTCGACCAGATCGTCCAAGATATCTTTGTACTCCCCCAGTTGGAGACTGGGTGCCAGGTAGCAGCTATATATCCAGATCTGCCCTAGTCTGGCCCAAACAGAACTTCGTGCCGAACGCCTGTCCTCCAATTGTTGCGACTGGAGGCCACATACATAAATTGCAGCTTTACCATTTTGATCCGCAGCGTATTTGGAGTCGTCTAGGGGCTTGTACGGATCGCTGAGGAGTGCTACGTCAACAGAGAGCTCGCGGATTGTTTGCTGAAGGAGGTCTTGAGCAGCAACACAGTGGTTCAGGTTCAGTTGGAGTAGCTTTGCTATCATTTTGATGACGAACCAGGTCCACCAGGAGCCGATAGGGGGCATCTTCTACTGCCGGCGTGATGCTTTATGTCCGCTTTGCCAGCCGTAGCGCATATGAAGCAGTGAGCCTCGCTCTTACAGTCAGCTGCCCTGTGTCCTTCGCCACCGCACATTAGGCAACATCCTGTTCGGTTAATAGAACTCTTGCAGGAGCTGGCGATGTGCCCAAATTCGAGGCACCTGTAGCACCTTCTTCTCTGTGTTCTCTCCCTTACTCGGCACATTGTCCACCAAATCCGTACTTTTCCTTCTTTAAGAAAATGGTTTGCTGACACCATGGGGAGGCTAAAGACTGCCAGCTGCATTCCATCAAAGCCTGGTCTTAACGCCTTGATTACGCTTACATCTAACGAGTGAAAGGAGATACAACAGCAACGATGTCCTCTTTGGTGGCCAAGCAGTCGATGTCTCTGATCTCCAGGGAGAGTTCTTGAGTGACTGACCTGATTTTGGCTTGCTGTCCCAGCGCATCACCAATGTCTGCCTTGATTTGCTGGATAACATTTTTGCAGTCTCCATCCAGTTCCAACACTAGACCGTTTGTAGCTGATTTTCTCACACGTCTGACATGCTCTCCAACAGACTGCAATCTGTTGTCCTCGCGTCTGGTGATCAGTCGGAGAATGTCGCTGTATGTACTACCAGCTTCTGGCTGCACTCTAATTACGTCCGCCCGTGGCTTCCGAGGCTTCTTTGCTTCTTTGAGGCTGCTTCTGCTTGAATTTCCGGACTACACACGTCTCTATTCCTCTTGGGTGTGTCTTGGCCGTCATCTATGCCGAATTGGAATACGTCCGGTGGCGTATGAGCCAACCTTGGACTCAGAAGAAAGCTAGAGAGTAACTTCTCTTCTGCCCGTTCAGCCTCTTCTCTGCTGCTCATGGTTGCTTGAATGGTCTACAACAAGATGTGACCACGGTCAAGGGTACAGTCCCGCGTTGATCAGAGATTTCCCTCGACTTTTGACCGGTGGGGGCTATACTGCCCCGATTCGGTCCCCAGAGCCCCTTTGTGAGCATCACCTGGGGCATAACGTATTGGAAAAGATTAGGATCCGCGACCTTGATCTCTTTTCTGCACCAAGACGATCAGCTGACGATCCAGCTTCCGGTTTGTAGAAATGGACAATTCCAAAATTAATTCCAAGTTTTAAAATTGGCGTGCAACTTTTATCCAGAAGCCTGATTTAAATATCCCTGGAGACAGCCAAGGCACAATTTCTTTGATGAAAAAATTCAAAATCCGTCTTAAAGATTGTCAGATCGTCAGATTGTAAATATCCTGCGTGATTTCGAACTTGGCGCGCAACTCATACACGGGTGGCAACGCTGTCAGCGACACGCACCGGTCTGGCAACACCAAGTTGGATTTGAAGCTGGAGTCCGGCAACTCTGTCCGCGTGGAGCAACTCTGTGCGATCAGCTGATCAGACAGAGCGAGTCGCAGCAAAACAAACAAACTAGCGTGGAAAGTTTGTTTTTTTAGCACCAATACTAACAAGAGTGAAGGGCGCCAAAACAACAGAGCTTCACCCTTCCCCCCTGTATGACGAGATGGATTCTGGGCGGTTTCAACCAGACGTGACGTCTACGAGGCCAGACACCATCCACAGTGAGTCTTGACACGACGAGGATCTCCACTGAACAGGTCTTCTTCACTTATTCCAGGCGCAGCTAGCGGCATCCAGTTTACAAACAGAGCAACGAGGAAAACAGCACCGCACTTGACAAGAAAGAAAAACTGTGTCTCTGTGTGTGTGCGTTTTTTTTTTTTTTTTTTAATCAAAAGAAAGTATAATAAGGGTAACAATGAGTAAGAGAGTAGATTAAAGAAAACAAACAACAGGATAAGAGAAAGGTTGGGTCCGAGCCGCGGGACCGCCGGGAAGCACGACTTCCCGGACCGGATTTCGTCTACTGACGCTTATTCATAATTTACATTGCGCCGTCTCTCCCTACGACGTAACTCCTTTATTATCTGGGAGACCATATTGGAGGTGCTAGTCCACACAGCCTCGTCGGCGATTATTTGGGCCACGAGGTTATCCGGCGTAAGCTGTAGTGCGCCTATCAATGATTGGGCACGCTCTTCAGCGAAGAGTGGGCACACGAATATAGCGTGCTCAGCGTCTTCTACGATTCCGTATCCGCAACGCTCGTAGAATGGGTCCTCGGCCTGCTTAAAGCGGTGCAGGTAGTACTTGAAGCATCCGTGTCCCGTTAGCAGCTGCGCCAGGTAAAAATTCATCTGCCCATGTCGTCGAAACAGCCAGGATTTCAGGTCCCTTATTAGCCGGTGGGTCCATCTACCATTTGCCGAGCTATCCCAGCGAGTCTGCCATTGCGATATCGTGGAGTCTCTGAGTAGCCTGTTCGCAGTGGTCTTTCGGCTGCCAAGAGTGGGAGAGGAATCATCCCGGCCACTACTGAGGAGGCTTCTTCCGATACTGTCCGGAAACAAGTGGCAGCTCGTAGCGCACAACGTCGATGTACAGATTTACATCCTCTGCTGTACGACTGCACATTCATTGCTGGCGCCCAGATCGCACATCCGTATAAAATAGTTGAGGTTACTACACCAGCAATGAGCTTCCTACTTCGTTCCTTTGGCCCTCTGGTATTTGCCATCATTCGGCTTATGACAGATACTGCGGTCGAGGCTTTGTGGCTAGCGTGCTCGAGGTGATGCTTGTATGTAAGCCTGTGGTCCAGCATTATACCTAGGTATCTGATGGCAGGCTTCGTTGTGTGTGTGTGTGTGTTTTTTTTTTCAATTCCATTTTATTTGATCAATATTATAAATAAACTAAAGCTAGTTAAACTAAAGCTAGTTATATAAGAGTAAAGTTAAAGTTGTAGCCTGTCCCTGCGGTACTGACGTTAGTCACTGCGTCGCAGGAACGATAGCTACACCTAAACTGTTCCGTTTCTCTCCAACTCTGCTCTGCGGAGCTCCTGCATTGCACAAGCCGCAAAGTTGCACATTATGTCCCAGAACTCCTTGTTCAGGATCATTAGGCTTATGATGTACTCTGCCGATATCGGTTGTCCAGCCACTGCCGTTAGTCGCTGTCTCTGATCGTCAAACCTCCCACATTGAAAAATAATGTGTTCGGCATCCTCGGCGTAATCAACTCCACACCATGTGCAGTGTGACAGCTGTTTGTGACCGAATCTGTTTAGATACTGCCGAAAACAGCCATGCCCGCTAAGAAGTTGAGTCAGATGGAAGTTGACACTTCCGTGTTTTCGTTCCACCCAACATCTGATCTTGGGAATGAGTCTATGCGTCCAGCGCCCTTTCGACGACTCATCCCAACGTCTTTGCCAGTTTTCCATGGTCACCTCCCTGGCCTCCAGTGGTGCGCTTCTTCTTTGCTGGCCGCTTCTGGTGGCTGAATCGCCCGCTTTTTCTTCTGCCGCCAAAAGGTCGAACGGTGCTATGCCAGCAATAATTAGAGCAGCGTCGTCGGACACAGTTCTAAAAGCGCTGCAAACGCGCAGTGCGCAGAGTCGGTGAGTTGACTGTATACCCCTGGCATAGCTCTTCACCTTGAATGTGTCAGCCCAAATAGGCGCAGCGTATAATATGATTGCTCTTGTGACGCTCGTAAGCAGCAATCTTCGATCCTGCTTGGGACCCCTAGTGTTGAGCATAATTCTCGAAGTGCCTGGATCGAGCGTGCTGCTTTTTCCTGCACAGCAACGAAATGCTCTCGGTAGCTAAGACGGGTGTCTATAACTACTCAGGGATAGCGAATCGCCCTCTTGGACAGCACGACGTCGTTGTCGATTTTTATAAGAGCCGTTTCCACTCTCTTTCTGCTGCTCACCAGCACCGCCTCGGTTTTGTGGGTCGCAAGTGTCAGACCAACGGTAGGGAGCCACTGCATTACTGCGTTAACTGCCTCACTACTTGTTTCTTCTGCCTCGTGGAGATGTTTAGCTACGATGACTAGTGCTACGTCGTCCGCGTAACCGATAATTTGGCAACCATCGGGAAGTGTCAGTCGCAGGATTCCATCGTACATTGCATTCCACAGGAGTGGCCCCAAAACTGAGCCTTGAGGCACTCCTGCCGTGATGTTATGGAATGCAATGCCATTCGCGGTATTGTAGATCAACTGCCTAGCTTCGAAGTAGCTCCTCACCATGGCGTAGAGGTATGGTGGGACACCAAAGGCACTTAGTGCGTCGAGAGTGCAACCCCAGTCGGCCGTATTGAACGCATTTTTAACGTCCAGTGTAACGATGAGGCAGTACTTTTTGGTACCGCCTTTCCATCTACTCCCTTCGATTGCTTTTGAGGCAATATCTGTCACCTTTCGAATGGCATCAGTGGTGGATCTGGCCTTCCTGAAACCATATTGACTCGGTGAAAGCCCGCCGCTGCTGTTAATTGCTGTCTCCAGTCTGGTGCAAATGAGGCGTTCCAGAACTTTCTCTAGTGCATCAATCAGGCAGATTGGTCTATATGAAGACGCTTCCTCAGGTGGCTTCCAGGCTTTGGAAGCAGAACCAGTTTCTGCAACTTACAGCGGTCTGGAAAGATGCCTTCTTAGAGACATTGCGTAAAAACTCTCGCAAAAGTCTCCGGTCGCAATGACATGGCTAGCTTTACTGCGCAATTGGGAATGGCATCAGGACCGGTGGCCTTTCCAGACTTGATGTTCCGGGCCACGTTTAAAATGTCCTCGGGGGTGACTGCTTGCGATTCACATAACGCAAATGGGCCGCGAAATATATGGCTTCTGGGTGCCAGGCTGTCGTCCCTTCTTGGGAAAAGAGTCTATATCTTTGGGGCGCATGGGGTCAGTCGGAGAGCCATGCCTGTTGGCATAGATCCGTTTGACCACCGTTTTATACGTCTTGCCCCAAGGATCGTTTTCCGCCGAGTCGCACAGTTCTAAAAAGCATTCCCGTTTGCTGGTGTGGATTGCCCTTTTTTAGATTTCTCCTTGCTTCTCTAAAGTGCAGTTGCAATTCTGGCCGTATGTCCGGGAAAATTCTTCTGGTCCAGCTGCCGTTGGTAGCAGCTCTCCATCTCTCCTGCCATTTCACCAAAGTTGTCTCCCTCTTTACCGTTGCGGATCCGTTGCACCTGGTTTCTCAGCTAGCAGGTCTAAGGGATCATTCCAGCAAGCACCAGCGCTGCATCTTCGGAGACAGTACGAAAGGCACTGAGCACCCTTAACGCGCATGTGCGATATGCCGCCTACATGTCTGCCCATACGCCTTGACTGACATTGCAGGTGCCCATATAGGTGCTGCGTACAGGATGATGGACCTTACCACGTTGGATATGAGCCACCTACTTCGCTGCCGAGGGCCTCCGACATTCGCCATTATGCCAGCAAGTGCGATCGTCGCCTTAGTCGCCTTGCTTGCAACGTAATCCAAGTGGTACTTGAAGGTTAGCCTGTGGTCTCAGGTATTTTATGGCCGGCTTTGAGGTTATAGTGCAACCGGCGACTTCGACGGTAGCGCATTCTACGGCTTCTTCCTGCTCTACGGAGGACTGCTTTGTCAGCAGGAGAGGGAATTGCTTGCAAGCCAGTCAATTACCTGTTCTATGGCGACGTTTGTACTGGTCTCCACATCTCTAAGCTCTTTGCCACTGCGACAATAGCGATGTCATCGGCAAAGCCAACGATGCGGGTGCCCGGTGGCGTTGGTAACCTTAGTACCGCGTCATACATGACGTTCCACAGCGTTGGGCCCAAAACTGATCCTTGAGGGACGCCACCAGAGATTCTATGCTGTAGACGGCCGCAGGAGGTATCATACAACGATCCCGAAAGTAGCTGTTTACTATGCTCACGATGTATTCCGATATCCTCAGGTGGTGCAGTGCGTTCATAATGGAGGGCCAGCTTGCAGAGTTGAATGCATTGCGCACATCCAGCGTTGTTACGAGACAGTACTGCTTTTTCCCTCCTTTTCATTGTTCACCCTCAATCGCTTTGCTGGCTATCTCGATTACGACCTTGATTGCATCAACTGTGCTCCGCTTCATCTGGAACCAAAACTGCCAGTCCGAAATGCCGCTCCTTTCTTCCAGTTCTTCTTCCAGTCTGTTGCATACGATGCGCTCAAATAGCTTGCCCACAACGTCTAGCATGCACAGTGGCCTGTTTGCAGATGGATCGTCCACATTGCCTCCTTTTGGGAGCAACACCAGCCGCTGCAACTTCCACCTTCTTGGCACTGTCCGCTCCCTTCCGCAAAAGTTGAACAGTTCTGCGAGAAGTCTCGGGTATTTTTCCGCAATGAGCTTGACGACCAGCGAGGGGACACCGTCTGGTCCTGGGGCTTTGCCTGGTTGCAGGTGTGCTGCTGCCTTTAGTACTTCGATTGGCTCTGTGTATCTCGGTGCTGCTCTTGTCGCTTCGGTCACGAGTTCGGCTGGAGGGTGTTCCGGAAACAGTGCATCTACAATAGCACGTAGCTGATCTGGGTGTGTAGGCATCGGCCGCCTTGCCAACTTTCCCATTAACATCTTATACGCTGTCCCAAATGGTTGCTCATCTGCTTCGGCGCAGCATCTTGATTTGCTGCGTTTGATGACCTTCACCCTGTAATCCTCTAGCAGTTGTACAAAGTGTGGTCCTCCTCTTGCACGTTGTTGGCGACGTCTTGCTGCATGGCATTGTCTTCTCGCATCTGCAATGTCATTGCTCCACCAATGTACTGGCTTGCGGCTGCAGCCTCCTTTCCTCCGCTGGATCATAGAAGCATCACAGGCATTCTTAATCGCCAACGCGACTCTATCTGCATACTCATCTGCGTTTTCGCTGCGCCGTATATGCGTGGTGTTCATCATTAGGAGAGGGGCTTCCTGATCTAGCGTCTCCGGATTCCACGTCCTAAACGACGGCTGTCTTCTCATTCGAAAGTTGGACTCAACGGTGCAAGTGATTGCTTGATGGTCGCTGTGTGTGTATATGTTGGATACAGACCACTTGGCGTTTCGCGCTAGAATTGGGCTGGCGAAAGTCAGGTCAATCACCGAACCTCTTCCTGCTTTTGTGTAGGTATGGTCGTTACCTGAGTTGAGAAACGTCACGTTCAGCACAGCGAATGCATCCAACAGCATTCTACCCCTCGGTGTAGTCCGAACACTGCCCCAGTCGGTTGCCCAGGCGTTGAAATCACCGGCAATAATCACCGGAGAGCGTGTTCTTAAATCCTCCGCAAGTTCGTACAGCATCTCGGCGTATTCTGGGATTGGAATACTAGGCGCAATGTAACAACTATATATGTATATGCCGTCACATTTGGCCCTCACGTTGCTCTCTCAATTGTAAAACAGGGTTCCCACAGCTCCAAATGGCGGCTACAACATTGTGATTCTGAACCCAGCTTCCGTCCTGTCTGACACTGTAAGGCTCACAGTGGTACATACTGTACCACTTTCACGCACCGTTTGGCTTAGTAAGTCCTGTGCGGCTCTGCAATGATTTAAATTAAGTTGGAGGAACTTAATTTTTGACATTGTTTATTGCCTTCACATACAACGGGCAGCCCCTACTAAGCGTGTGGTGACTCGTTTTTTGCTTTCCAGCTCTTGAGCAGAGTATGCAGCAGGCATTGTTGGAGCAGTCCTTGGCAGGATGGCCTTCGCCGCCACAGTTTAAACACTTATATGATGAGTCGTGCTTGCTTCTGCAACGTGCTGCCGTGTGTCCGAATTATAGGCACTTAAAGCACCTACGTGGGTCGACATTACTTCGGATATTGCATACTGCCCATCCAATACGAATGTGTCCTATCGCGAGAAGCTTGTCTGCGACTTCCTTGGAGAGGAGCATTGATGCAATCTGTGTGCCACGGTAACCTTTACGCAGCTTAGCTGCTAATTCTACCGGTAGATCGCCTTCGACATGTTTTATTATCTCCAGCGTCACTTCTTCGTTTGTTGCCCATTCCAGAAGATCTTTTATTTCCACACGCACCTTGTCAGAGATCACTTTAACAACTGCAGTCTCGCCGAGTGAATTCTGTACAGCTTGGTGCAGCTTCCTTGTTACTTCATCGGCAGTCTTGTTCATCCGCAGCAGAACTTCACCTGCAGCAGAACGCCTTACACCACGTACATTCTCCTTGTACTGCAACTCGCTGCTAGTGCACAGAGGCGAGTACTTTAGCGTAGTCTGCCGCATCTTTGCATTTAACCAGTATTGCATCTGGTCGGACCCTGCGCCTAGGCGCTGGCTTCGCCCTGGATTTCACCTTCTGCCATTTTGGCTCCGTATCTACAACGACTCGGACTTCATCAGCGTGGACACGCTTTTCCTTCGCATTTGCTGCCACTTAACTATATGTCGCGCATCTAGCAGCTGGCGTTGACACAGACTTACTTCCGGGTAGTTGATCTCCACTTTTGTTTTTGATATTGCTGCCTAATTTGGCAGTCCTCCTTTCGTTCGGCAGTAGGGATGGAGTGGGCTGAGAACCATTATCTGTGATACTCAGTGTAGTGGTTCCGCTGCTGGGGCCATGTGGGCTTTCTGAACTAGCGACCATTTCCAGGTATTGGCTAACTGAGATCTGGATCTGCTTCATCCTGACATATGCCTCCTTCTGCTTCAGCGTCACGTGTCGAACTGCAGGCTTCTTCTCCATAGTTTGAAAAATAAGGTCGTCTAGGATCTCTCTGAGCTCGTCTATTTCCATCCTAGGGGATGCACAGGGACCTCGGTGCGTTTTTCGGTGGAGTTTTCCTCATCTGGCCATGTGGGCTGGTCTGCTCCCTGCTCCTCTTTGGAGTCTCGCCATTTTCGGTCTGGGACGTGAATGTGAAGGTCTCGTCACGAACTGCTGGTGGCGCAGAGTGCGGTACTACTGGTGGCGAATGCAGAACCTTTGCGCTATTCGCGAATGGGTTTCCCAATTTTATCCTTCCCGCATTATCTGTTGCGCCAGTCTGTTGGTTTACAGGCGCTGCAGATGTGGCAGTTGAAGAGGGTTGCATTGACAACTTCTCCATTCTGATCAATAATTGTATCGATAGGGGACTCCAACGACGGTCAAAAGTTTCCCTTCGACTTAACTGGTGGAGGTTATACCGCCTCGACTCGGTCACCAGAGCCCCCCGGGTGTCTATAACTACTCAGAGATAGCGAATCGCCCTCTTGGACAGCACGACGTCGTTGTCGATTCTTATAAGAGCCGTTCCACTCTCTTTCTGCTGCTCACCAGCACCGCCTCGGTTTTGTGGGTCGCAAGTGGCAGACCAACGGTAGGGAGCCACTGCATTACTGCGTTAACTGCCTCACTACTTGTTTCTTCTGCCTCGTGGAAATGTTTAGCTACGATGACTAGTGCTACGTCGTCCGCGTATCCGATAATTTGGCAACCATCGGGAAGTGTCAGTCGCAGGATTCCATCGTACATTGCATTCCACAGGAGTGGCCCCAAAACTGAGCCTTGAGGCACTCCTGCCGTGATGTTATGGAATGCAATGCCATTCGCGGTATTGTAGATCAACTGCCTAGCTTCGAAGTAGCTCCTCACCATGGCGTAGAGGTATGGTGGGACACCAAAGGCACTTAGTGCGTCGAGAGTGCTACCCCAGTCGGCCGTATTGAACGCATTTCTAACGTCCAGTGTAACGATGAGGCAGTACTTTTTGGTACCGCCTTTCCATCTACTCCCTTCGATTGCTTTTGAGGCAATATCTGTCACCTTTCGAATGGCATCAGTGGTGGATCTGGCCTTTCTGAAACCATATTGATTCGGTGAGAGCCCGCCGCTGCTGTTAATTGCTGTCTCCAGTGTGGTGCAAATGAGGCGTTCCAGAACTTTCCCTAGTGCATCAATCAGGCAGATTGGTCTATATGAAGACGCTTCCTCAGGTGGCTTCCAGGCTTTGGAAGCAGAACCAGTTTCTGCAATTTACAGCGGTCTGGAAAGATGCCTTCTTAGAGACATTGCGTAAAAACTCTCGCAAAAGTCTCCGGTCGCAATGACATGGCTAGCTTTACTGCGCAATTGGGAATGGCATCAGGACCGGTGGCCTTTCCAGACTTGATGTTCCGGGCCACGTTTAAAATGTCCTCGGGGGTGTCTGCTTGCGATTCACATAACGCAAATGGGCCGCGAATTATATGGCTTCTGGGTGCCAGGCTGTCGTCCCTTCTTGGGAAAAGAGTCTATATCTTTGGGGCGCATGGGGTCAGTCGGAGAGCCATGCCTGTTGGCATAGATCCGTTTGACCACCGTTTTATACGTCTTGCCCCAAGGATCGTTTTCCGCCGAGTCGCACAGTTCTAAAAAGCATTCCCGTTTGCTGGTGTGGATTGCCCTTTTTAGATTTCTCCTTGCTTCTCTAAAGTGCAGTTGCAATTCTGGCCGTATGTCCGGGAAAATTCTTCTGGTCCAGCTGCCGTTGGTAGCAGCTCTCCATCTCTCCTGCCATTTCACCAAAGTTGTCTCCCTCTTTACCGTTGCGGATCCGTTGCACCTGGTTTGCTCAGCTAGCAGGTCTAAGGGGATCTTTCTAGCAAGCACCAGTGCTGCATCTTCGGAGACAGTACGAAAGGCACTGAGCACCCTTAACGCGCATGTGCGATATGCCGCCTTACATGTCTGCCCATACGCCTTGACTGACATTGCAGGTGCCCATATAGGTGCTGCGTACAGGATGATGGACCTTACCACGTTGGATATGAGCCACCTACTTCGCTGCCGAGGGCCTCCGACATTCGCCATTATGCCAGCAAGTGCGATCGTCGCCTTAGTCGCCTTGCTTGCAACGTAATCCAAGTGGTACTTGAAGGTTAGCCTGTGGTCTAGGTATTTTATGGCCGGCTTTGAGGTTATAGTGCAACCGGCGACTTCGACGGTAGCGCATTCTACGGCCTTCCTGCTGCTTATGAGGACTGCTTCTGTCTTGTGGGCAGCTAAGGAGAGGGAATTGCTTGCAAGCCAGTCAATTACCTGTTCTATGGCGACGTTTGTACTGGTCTCCACATCTCTAAGCTCTTTTGCCACTGCGACAATAGCGATGTCATCGGCAAAGCCAACGATGCGGGTGCCCGGTGGCGTTGGTAACCTTAGTACCGCGTCATACATGACGTTCCACAGCGTTGGGCCCAAAACTGATCCTTGGGGGACGCCACCAGAGATTCTATTCTGTAGACGGCCGCAGGAGGTATCATACAACAGAGCACGATCCCGAAAGTAGCTGTTTACTATGCTCACGATGTATTCCGATATCCTCAGGTGGTGCAGTGCGTTCATAATGGAGGGCCAGCTTGCAGAGTTGAATGCATTGCGCACATCCAGCGTTGTTACGAGACAGTACTGCTTTTTCCCTCCTTTCCATTGTTCACCCTCAATCGCTTTGCTGGCTATCTCGACTACGACCTTGATTGTATCAACTGGGCTCCGCTTCTTCCGGAAACCAAACTGTCAGTCCGAAATGCCGCTCCTTTCTTCCAGTTCTTCTTCCAGTCTGTTGCATACGATGCGCTCAAATAGCTTGCCCACAACGTCTAGCATGCACAGTGGCCTGTTTGCAGATGGATCGTCCACATTGCCTCCTTTTGGGAGCAACACCAGCCGCTGCAACTTCCACCTTCTTGGCACTGTCCGCTCCCTTCCGCAAAAGTTGAACAGTTCTGCGAGAAGTCTCGGGTATTTTTCCGCAATGAGCTTGACGACCAGCGAGGGGACACCGTCTGGTCCTGGGGTTTGCCTGGTTGCCGGTGTGCTGCTGCCTCTAGTACTTCGATTGGCTCTGTGTATCTCGGTGCTGCTCTTGTCGCTTCGGTCACGAGTTCGGCTGGAGGGTGTTCCGGAAACAGTGCATCTACAATAGCACGTAGCTGATCTGGGTGTGTAGGCATCGGCCGCCTTGCCAACTTTCCCATTACCATCTTATACGCTGTCCCAAATGGTTGCTCATCTGCTTCGGCGCAGCATCTTGATTTGCTGCGTTTGATGACCTTCACCCTGTAATCCTCTAGCAGTTGTACAAAGTGTGGTCCTCCTCTTGCACGTTGTTGGCGACGTCTTGCTGCATGGCATTGTCTTCTCGCATCTGCAATGTCATTGCTCCACCAATGTACTGGCTTGCGGCTGCAGCCTCCTTTCCTCCGCTGGATCATAGAAGCATCACAGGCATTCTTAATCGCCAACGCGACTCTATCTGCATACTCATCTGCGTTTTCGCTGGGCCGTATAGGCGTGGTGTTCATCATTAGGAGAAGGGCTTCCTCATCTAGCGTCTCCGGATTCCACGTCCTGAACGACGGCTGTCTTCTCATTCGAAAGTTGGACTCAACTGTGCAAGTGATTGCTTGATGGTCGCTGTGTGTGTATATGTTGGATACAGACCACTTGGCGTTTCGCGCTAGAATTGGGCTGGCGAAAGTCAGGTCAATCACCGAACCTCTTCCTGCTTTTGTGTAGGTATGGTCGTTACCTGAGTTGAGAAACGTCACGTTCAGCACAGCGAATGCATCCAACAGCATTCTACCCCTCGGTGTAGTCCGAACACTGCCCCAGTCGGTTGCCCAGGCGTTGAAATCACCGGCAATAATCACCGGAGAGCGTGTTCTTAAATCCTCCGCAAGTTCGTACAGCATCTCGGCGTGTTCTGGGATTGGAATACTAGGCGCAATGTAACAACTATATATGTATATGCCGTCACATTTGGCCCTCACGTTGCTCTCTCAATTGTAAAACAGGGTTCCCACAGCTCCAAATGGCGGCTACAACATTGTGATTCTGAACCCAGCTTCCGTCCTGTCTGACACTGTAAGGCTCACATCGAATCGCTACATCTGTACCACTTTCACGCACCGTTTGGCTTAGTAAGTCCTGTGCGGCTCTGCAATGATTTAAATTAAGTTGGAGGAACTTAATTTTTGACATTGTTTATTGCCTTCACATACAACGGCAGCCCCTACTAAGCGTGTGGTGACTCGTTTTTTGCTTTCCAGCTCTTGAGCAGAGTATGCAGCAGGCATTGTTGGAGCAGTCCTTGGCAGGATGGCCTTCGCCGCCACAGTTTAAACACTTATATGATGAGTCGTGCTTGCTTCTGCAACGTGCTGCCGTGTGTCCGAATTATAGGCACTTAAAGCACCTACGTGGGTCGACATTACTTCGGATATTGCATACTGCCCATCCAATACGAATGTGTCCTATCGCGAGAAGCTTGTCTGCGACTTCCTTGGAGAGGAGCATTGATGCAATCTGTGTGCCACGGTAACCTTTACGCAGCTTAGCTGCTAATTCTACCGGTAGATCGCCTTCGACATGTTTTATTATCTCCAGCGTCACTTCTTCGTTTGTTGCCCATTCCAGAAGATCTTTTATTTCCACACGCACCTTGTCAGAGATCACTTTAACAACTGCAGTCTCGCCGAGTGAATTCTGTACAGCTTGGTGCAGCTTCCTTGTTACTTCATCGGCAGTCTTGTTCATCTGCAGCAGAACTTCACCTGCAGCAGAACGCCTTACCACGTACATTCTCCTTGTACTGCAACTCGCTGCTAGTGCACAGAGGCGAGTACTTTGGCGTAGTCTGCCGCATCTTTGCATTTAACCAGTATTGCATCTGGTCGGACCCTGCGCCTAGGCGCTGGCTTCGCCCTGGATTTCACCTTCTGCCATTTTGGTCCGTATCTACAACGACTCGGACTTCATCAGCGTGGACACGCTTTTCCTTCGCATTTGCTGCCACTAACTATATGTCGCGCATCTAGCAGCTGGCGTTGACACAGACTTACTTCCGGGTAGTTGATCTCCACTTTTGTTTTTGATATTGCTGCCTAATTTGGCAGTCCTCCTCGTTCGGCAGTAGGGATGGAGTGGGCTGAGAACCATTATCTGTGATACTCAGTGTAGTGGTTCCGCTGCTGGGGCCATGTGGGCTTTCTGAACTAGCGACCATTTCCAGGTATTGGCTAACTGAGATCTGGATCTGCTTCATCCTGACATATGCCTCCTTCTGCTTCAGCGTCACGTGTCGAACTGCAGGCTTCTTCTCCATAGTTTGAAAAATAAGGTCGTCTAGGATCTCTCTGAGCTCGACTATTTCCATCCTAGGGGATGCACAGGGACCTCGGTGCGTTTTTCGGTGGAGTTTTCCTCATCTGGCCATGTGGGCTGGTCTGCTCCCTGCTCCTCTATGGAGTCTCGCCATTATCGGTCTGGGACGTGAATGTGAAGGTCTCGTCACGAACTGCTGGTGGCGCAGAGTGCGGTACTGCTGGTGGCGAATGCAGAACCTTTGCGCTATTCGCGAATGGGTTTCCCAATTTTATACTTCCCGCATTATCTGTTGCGCCAGTCTGTTGGTTTACAGGCGCTGCAGATGTGGCAGTTGAAGAGGGTTGCATTGACAACTTCTCCATTCTGATCAATAATTGTATCGATAGGGGACTCCAACGACGGTCAAAAGTTTCCCTTCGACTTAACTGGTGGAGGTTATACCGCCTCGACTCGGTCACCAGAGCCCCCCGGGTGTCTATAACTACTCAGAGATAGCGAATCGCCCTCTTGGACAGCACGACGTCGTTGTCGATTCTTATAAGAGCCGTTCCACTCTCTTTCTGCTGCTCACCAGCACCGCCTCGGTTTTGTGGGTCGCAAGTGGCAGACCAACGGGAGCCACTGCATTACTGCGTTAACTGCCTCACTACTTGTTTCTTCTGCCTCGTGGAAATGTTCAGCTACGATGACTAGTGCTACGTCGTCCGCGTATCCGATAATTTGGCAACCATCGGGAAGTGTCAGTCGCAGGATTCCATCGTACATTGCATTCCACAGGAGTGGCCCCAAAACTGAGCCTTGAGGCACTCCTGCCGTGATGTTATGGAATGCAATGCCATTCGCGGTATTGTAGATCAACTGCCTAGCTTCGAAGTAGCTCCTCACCATGGCGTAGAGGTATGGTGGGACACCAAAGGCACTTAGTGCGTCGAGTGCTACCCCAGTCGGCCGTATTGAACGCATTTCTAACGTCCAGTGTAACGATGAGGCAGTACTTTTTGGTACCGCCTTTCCATCTACTCCCTTCGATTGCTTTTGAGGCAATATCTGTCACCTTTCGAATGGCATCAGTGGTGGATCTGGCCTTCCTGAAACCATATTGATTCGGTGAGAGCCCGCCGCTGCTGTTAATTGCTGTCTCCAGTGTGGTGCAAATGAGGCGTTCCAGAACTTTCCCTAGTGCATCAATCAGGCAGATTGGTCTATATGAAGACGCTTCCTCAGGTGGCTTCCAGGCTTTGGAAGCAGAACCAGTTTCTGCAATTTACAGCGGTCTGGAAAGATGCCTTCTTAGAGACATTGCGTAAAAACTCTCGCAAAAGTCTCCGGTCGCAATGACATGGCTAGCTTTACTGCGCAATTGGGAATGGCATCAGGACCGGTGGCCTTGCCAGACTTGATGTTCCGGGCCACGTTTAAAATGTCCTCGGGGGTGACTGCTTGCGATTCACATAACGCAAATGGGCCGCGAATTATATGGCTTCTGGGTGCCAGGCTGTCGTCCCTTCTTGGGAAAAGAGTCTATATCTTTGGGGCGCATGGGGTCAGTCGGAGAGCCATGCCTGTTGGCATAGATCCGTTTGACCACCGTTTTATACGTCTTGCCCCAGGATCGTTTTCCGCCGAGTCGCACAGTTCTAAAAGCATTCCCGTTTGCTGGTGTGGATTGCCCTTTTTAGATTTCTCCTTGCTTCTCTAAAGTGCAGTTGCAATTCTGGCCGTATGTCCGGGAAAATTCTTCTGGTCCAGCTGCCGTTGGTAGCAGCTCTCCATCTCTCCTGCCATTTCCCCAAGTTGTCTCCCTCTTTACCGTTGCGGATCCGTTGCACCTGGTTTCCTCAGCTAGCAGGTCTAAGGGGATCATTCCAGCAAGCACCAGTGCTGCATCTTCGGAGACAGTACGAAAGGCACTGAGCACCCTTAACGCGCATGTGCGATATGCCGCCTTACATGTCTGCCCATACGCCTTGACTGACATTGCAGGTGCCCATATAGGTGCTGCGTACAGGATGATGGACCTTACCACGTTGGATATGAGCCACCTACTTCGCTGCCGAGGGCCTCCGACATTCGCCATTATGCCAGCAAGTGCGATCGTCGCCTTAGTCGCCTTGCTTGCAACGTAATCCAAGTGGTACTTGAAGGTTAGCCTGTGGTCTAGCTGGATCCCAAGGTATTTTATGGCCGGCTTTGAGGTTATAGTGCAACCGGCGACTTCGACGGTAGCGCATTCTACGGCCTTCCTGCTGCTTATGAGGACTGCTTCTGTCTTGTGGGCAGCTAAGGAGAGGGAATTGCTTGCAAGCCAGTCAATTACCTGTTCTATGGCGACGTTTGTACTGGTCTCCACATCTCTAAGCTCTTTTGCCACTGCGACAATAGCGATGTCATCGGCAAGGCCAACGATGCGGGTGCCCGGCGGCGTTGGTAACCTTAGTACCGCGTCATACATGACGTTCCACAGCGTTGGGCCCAAAACTGATCCTTGAGGGACGCCACCAGAGATTCTATGCTGTAGACGGCCGCAGGAGGTATCATACAACAGAGCACGATCCCGAAAGTAGCTGTTTACTATGCTCACGATGTATTCCGATATCCTCAGGTGGTGCAGTGCGTTCATAATGGAGGGACAGCTTGCAGAGTTGAATGCATTGCGCACATCCAGCGTTGTTACGAGACAGTACTGCTTTTTCCCTCCTTTCCATTGTTCACCCTCCATCGCTTTGCTGGCTATCTCGACTACGACCTTGATTGCATCAACTGTGCTCCGCTTCTTCTGGAAACCAAACTGCCAGTCCGAAATGCCGTTCCTTTCTTCCAGTTCTTCTTCCAGTCTGTTGCATACGATGCGCTCAAATAGCTTGCCCACAACTTCTAGCATGCAATCTGGCCTGTTTGCAGATGGATCGTCCGCATTGCCTCCTTTTGGGAGCAACACCAGCCGCTGGAACTTCCACCTTCTTGGCACTGTCCGCTCCCTTACGCAAGTGTTGAACAGTTCTGCGAGAAGTCTCGGGTATTTTTCCGCAATGAGCTTGACGACCAGCGAGGGGACACCGTCTGGTCCTGGGGCTTTGCCTGGTTGCAGGTGTGCTGCTGCCTCTAGTACTTCGATTGGCTCTGTGTATCTCGGTGCTGCTCTTGTCGCTTCGGTCACGAGTTCGGCTGGAGGGTGTTCCGGAAACAGTGCATCTACAATAGCACGTAGCTGATCTGGGTGTGTAGGCATCGGCCGCCTTGCCAACTTTCCCATTACCATCTTATACGCTGTCCCATCTGTTGCGCATAATTCCTTCCAGCATCTTGATTTGCTGCGTTTGATGACCTTGGTGAGAATGGCTCGCTTCACCCTGTAATCCTCTAGCAGTTGTACAAAGTGTGGTCCTCCTCTTGCACGTTGTTGGCGACGACTTGCTGCATGGCATTGTCTTCTCGCATCTGCAATGTCATTGCTCCACCAATGTACTGGCTTGCGGCTGCAGCCTCCTTTCCTCCGCTGGATCATAGAAGCTTCACGGGCATTCTTAATCGCCAACGCAACTCTATCTGCATACTCATCTGCGTTTTCGCTGCGCCGTATATGCGTGGTGTTCATCATTAGGAGAGGGGCTTCCTCATCTAGCGTCTCCGGATTCCACGTCCTAAACGACGGCTGGGTTCTCATTCGAAAGTTGGACTCAACGGTGCAAGTGATTGCTTGATGGTCGCTGTGTGTGTATATGTTGGATACAGACCACTTGGCGTTTCGCGCTAGAATTGGGCTGGCGAAAGTCAGGTCAATCACCGAACCTCTTCCTGCTTTTGTGTAGGTATGGTCGTTACCTGAGTTGAGAAACGTCACGTTCAGCACAGCGAATGCATCCAACAGCATTCTACCCCTCGGTGTAGTCCGAACACTGCCCCAGTCGGTTGCCCAGGCGTTGAAATCACCGGCAATAATCACCGGAGAGCGTGTTCTTAAATCCTCCGCAAGTTCGTACAGCATCTCGGCGTATTCTGGGATTGGAATACTAGGCGCAATGTAACAACTATATATGTATATGCCGTCACATTTGGCCCTCACGAATCCTCTCGCTATGCGTTGCTCTCTCAATTGGAAAACAGGGTTCCCACAGCTCCAAATGGCGGCTACAACATTGTGATTCTGAACCCAGCTTCCGTCCTGTCTGACACTGTAAGGCTCACATAGAATCGCTACATCTGTACCACTTTCACGCACCGTTTGGCTTAGTAAGTCCTGTGCGGCTCTGCAATGATTTAAATTAAGTTGGAGGAACTTAATTTTTGACATTGTTTATTGCCTTCACATACAACGGGCAGCCCCTACTAAGCGTGTGGTGACTCGTTTTTTGCTTTCCAGCTCTTGAGCAGAGTATGCAGCAGGCATTGTTGGAGCAGTCCTTGGCAGGATGGCCTTCGCCGCCACAGTTTAAACACTTCTATGATGAGTCGTGCTTGCTTCTGCAACGTGCTGCCGTGTGTCCGAATTATAGGCACTTAAAGCACCTACGTGGGTCGACATTACTTCGGATATTGCATACTGCCCATCCAATACGAATGTGTCCTATCGCGAGAAGCTTGTCTGCGACTTCCTTGGAGAGGAGCATTGATGCAATCTGTGTGCCACGGTAACCTTTACGCAGCTTAGGTGCTAATTCTACCGGTAGATCGCCCTCGACATGTTTTATTATCTCCAGCGTCACTTCTTCGATTTTTGCCCATTCCAGAAGATCTTTTATTTCCACACGCACCTTGTCAGAGATCACTTTAACAACTGCAGTCTCGCCGAGTGCCTTCTGTACAGCTTGGTGCAGCTTCCTTGTTACTTCATCGGCAGTCTTGTTCATCTGCAGCAGAACTTCACCTGCAGCAGAACGCCTTACACCACGTACATTCTCCTTGTACTGCTGCAAATCGCTGCTAGTGCACAGAGGCGAGTACTTTAGCGTATTCTGCCGCATCTTTGCATTTAACCAGTATTGCATCTGGTCGGACCCTGCGCCTAGGCGCTGGCTTCGCCCTGGATTTCACCTTCTGACATTTTGGCTCCGTATCTACAACGACTCGGACTTCATCAGCGTGGACACGCTTTTCCTTCGCATTTGCTGCCACTTGACTATATGTCGCGCATCTAGCAGCTGGCGTGGACACAGACTTACTTCCGGGTAGTTGATCTCCACTTTTGTTTTTGATATTGCTGCCTAATTTGGCAGTCCTCCTTTCGTTCGGCAGTAGGGATGGAGTGGGCTGAAAACCATTATCTGTGATACTCAGTGTAGTGGTTCCGCTGCTGGGGCCATGTGGGCTTTCTGAGCTAGCGACCATTTCCAGGTATTGGCTAACTGAGATCTGGATCTGCTTCATCCTGACATATGCCTCCTTCTGCTTCAGCGTCACGTGTCGAACTGCAGGCTTCTTCTCCATAGTTTGAAAAATAAGGTCTAGGATCTCTCCCAGCTCGACTATTTCCATCATAGGGGATGCACAGGGACCTCGGTGCTTTTTCGGTGGAGTTTTCCTCATCTGGCCATGTGGGCTGGTCTGCTCCCTGCTCCTCTATGGAGTCTCGCCATTATCGTTCTGGGACGTGAATGTGAAGGTCTCGTCACGAACTGCTTGTGGCGCAGAGTGCGGTACTGCTGGTGGCAAATGCAGAACCTTTGCGCTATTCGCGAATGGGTTTCCCAATTTTATCCTTCCCGCATTATCTGTTGCGCCAGTCTGTTGGTTTACAGGCGCTGCAGATGTGGCAGTTGAAGAGGGTTGCATTGACAACTTCTCCATTCTGATCAATAATTGTATCGATAGGGGACTCCAACGACGGTCAAAAGTTTCCCTTCGACTTAACTGGTGGAGGTTATACCGCCTCGACTCGGTCACCAGAGCCCCCCGGGTGTCTATAACTACTCAGTCGATTCTTATAAGAGCCGTTCCACTCTCTTTCTGCTGCTCACCAGCACCGCCTCGGTTTTGTGGGTCGCAAGTGGCAGACCAACGGTAGGGAGCCACTGCATTACTGCGTTAACTGCCTCACTACTTGTTTCTTCTGCCTCGTGGAAATGTTTAGCTACGATGACTAGTGCTACGTCGTCCGCGTATCCGATAATTTGGCAACCATCGGGAAGTGTCAGTCGCAGGATTCCATCGTACATTGCATTCCACAGGAGTGGCCCCAAAACTGAGCCTTGAGGCACTCCTGCCGTGATGTTATGGAATGCAATGCCATTCGCGGTATTGTAGATCAACTGCCTAGCTTCGAAGTAGCTCCTCACCAGGTATGGTGGGACACCAAAGGCACTTAGTGCGTCGAGAGTGCTACCCCAGTCGGCCGTATTGAACGCATTTCTAACGTCCAGTGTAACGATGAGGCAGTACTTTTTGGTACCGCCTTTCCATCAACTCCCTTCGATATCTGTCACCTTTCGAATGGCATCAGTGGTGGATCTGGCCATCCTGAAACCATATTGATTCGGTGAGAGCCCGCCGCTGCTGTTAATTGCTGTCTCCAGTCTGGTGCAAATGAGGCGTTCCAGCACTTTCCCTAGTGCATCAATCAGGCAGATTGGTCTATATGAAGACGCTTCCTCAGGTGGCTTCCAGGCTTTGGAAGCAGAACCAGTTTCTACAACTTCCAGCGGTCTGGAAAGATGCCTTCTTAGAGACATTGCGTAAAAACTCTCGCAAAAGTCTCCGGTCGCAATGACATGGCGCAATGAGTCGCACAATTCTAAAAAGCATTCCCGTTTGCTGGTGTAGATTTCCCTTGCTTCTCTAAAGTGCAGTTGCAATTCTGGCCGTATGTCCGGGACAATTCTTCTGGTCCAGCTGCCGTTGGTAGCAGCTCTCCATCTCTCCTGCCATTTCACCAAAGTTGTCTCCCTCTTTACCGTTGCGGATCCGTTGCACCCGGTTTCCTCAGCTAGCAGGTCTAAGGGGATCATTCCAGCAAGCACCAGTGCTGCATCTTCGGAGACAGTACGAAAGGCACTGAGCACCCTTAACGCGCATGTGCGATATGTCGCCTTACATGTCTGCCCATACGCCTTGACTGACATTGCAGGTGCCCATATAGGTGCTGCGTACAGGATGATGGACCTTACCACGTTGGATATGAGCCACCTACTTCGCTGCCGAGGGCCTCCGACATTCGCCATTATGCCAGCAAGTGCGATCGTCGCCTTTGTCGCCTTGCTTGCAACGTAATCCTAGTGGTACTTGAAGGTTAGCCTGTGGTCTAGCTGGATCCCAAGGTATTTTATGGCCGGCTTTGAGGTTATGGTGCAACCGGCGGTTTCGACGGTAGCACATTCTACGGCCTTCCTGCTGCTTATGGGGACTGCTTCTGTCTTGTGGGCAGCTAAGGAGAGGGAATTGCTTGCAAGCCAGTCAATTACCTGTTCTATGGCGACGTTTGTACTGGTCTCCACATCTCTAAGCTCTTTTGCAACTGCGACAATAGCGATGTCATCGGCAAAGCCAACGATGCGGGTGCCCGGTGGCGCTGGTAACCTTAGTACCGCGTCATACATGACGTTCCACAGCGTTGGGCCCAAAACTGATCCTTGAGGGACGCCACCAGAGATTCTATGCTGTAGACGGCCGCAGGAGGTATCATACAACAGAGCACGATCCCGAAAGTAGCTGTTTACTATGCTCACGATGTATTCCAATATCCTCAGGTGGTGCAGTGCGTTCATAATGGAGGGCCAGCTTGCAGAGTTGAATGCATTGCGCACATCCAGCTTTGTTACGAGACAGTACTGCTTTTTCCCTCCTTTCCATTGTTCACCCTCAATCGCTTTGCTGGCTATCTCGACTACGACCTTGATTGCATCAACTGTGCTCCGCTTCATCTGGAACCAAAACTGCCAGTCCGAAATGCCGCTCCTTTCTTCCAGTTCTTCTTCCAGTCTGTTGCATACGATGCGCTCAAATAGCTTGCCCACAACGTCTAGCATGCACAGTGGCCTGTTTGCAGATGGATCGTCCACATTGCCACCTTTTGGGAGCAACACCAGCCGCTGCAACTTCCACCTTCTTGGCACTGTCCGCTCCCTTCCGCAAAAGTTGAACAGTTCTGCGAGAAGTCTCGGGTATTTTTCCGCAATGAGCTTGACGACCAGCGAGGGGACACCGTCTGGTCCTGGGGCTTTACCTGGTTGCAGGTGTCCTGCCGCTTCTAGTACTGTGGCTCTGTGTATCTCGGTGCTGCTCTTGTCGCTTCGGTCACGAGTTCGGCTGGAGAGTGCTCCGGAAACAGTGCATCTTCAATAGCACGTAGCTGATCTGGGTGTGTAGGCATCGGCCGCCTTGCCAACTTTCCCATTACCATCTTATACGCTGTCCCAAATGGTTGCTCATCTGCTTCGGCGCAGCATCTTGATTTGCTGCGTTTGATGACCTTGGTGAGAATGGCTCGCTTCACCCTGTAATCCTCTAGTTGTACAAAGTGTGGTCCTCCTCTTGCACGTTGTTGGCGACGTCTTGCTGCATGGCATTGTCTTCTCGCATCTGCAATGTCATTGCTCCACCAATGTACTGGCTTGCGGCTGCAGCCTCCTTTCCTCCGCTGGATCATAGAAGCATCACAGGCATTCTTAATCGCCAACGCGACTCTATCTGCATACTCATCTGCGTTTTCGCTGCGCCGTATATGCGTGGTGCTTATCATTAGGAGAGGGGCTTCCTGATCTAGCGTCTCCGGATTCCACATCCTGAACGACGGCTGTCTTCTCATTCGAAAGTTGGAATCAACGGTGCAAGTGATTGCTTGATGGTCGCTGTGTGTGTATATGTTGGATACAGACCACTTGGCGTTTCGCGCTAGAATTGGGCTGGCGAAAGTCGGGTCTATCACCGAACCTCTTCCTGCTTTTGTGTAGGTATGGGCGTTACCTGAGTTGAGAAACGTCACGTTCAGCACAGCGAATGCATCCAACAGCATTCTACCCCTCGGTGTAGTCCGAACACTGCCCCAGTCGGTTGCCCAGGCGTTGAAATCACCGGCAATAATCACCGGAGAGCGTGTTCTTAAATCCTCCGCAAGTTCGTCCAGCATCTCGGCGTTTTCTGGGATTGGAATACTAGGCGCAATGTAACAACTATATATGTATATGCCATCACATTTGGCCCTCACGAATCCTCTCGCTATGCGTTGCTCTCTCAATTGGAAAACAGGGTTCCCACAGCTCCAAATGGCGGCTACAACATTGTGATTCTGAACCCAGCTTCCGTCCTGTCTGGCACTGTAAGGCTCACATAGAATCGCTACATCTGTACCACTTTCACGCACCGTTTGGCTTAGTAAGTCCTGTGCGGCTCTGCAATGATTTAAATTAAGTTGGAGGAACTTAATTTTTGACATTGTTTATTGCCTTCACATACAACGGGCAGCCCCTACTAAGCGTGTGGTGACTCGTTTTTTTGCTTTCCAGCTCTTGAGCAGAGTATGCAGCAGGCATTGTTGGAGCAGTCCTTGGCAGGATGGCCTTCGCCGCCACAGTTTAAACACTTCTATGATGAGTCGTGCTTGCTTCTGCAACGTGCTGCCGTGTGTCCGAATTATAGGCACTTAAAGCACCTACGTGGGTCGACATTACTTCGGATATTGCATACTGCCCATCCAATACGAATGTGTCCTATCGCTAGAAGCTTGTCTGCGACTTCCTTGGAGAGGAGCATTGATGCAATCTGTGTGCCACGGTAACCTTTACGCAGCTTAGCTGCTAATTCTACCGGTAGATCGACATGTTTTATTATCTCCAGCGTCACTTCTTCGTTTGTTGCCCATTCCAGAAGATCTTTTATTTCCACACGCACCTTGTCAGAGATCACTTTAACAACTGCAGTCTCGCCGAGTGAATTCTGTACAGCTTGGTGCAGCTTCCTTGTTACTTCATCGGCAGTCTTGTTCATCTGCAGCAGAACTTCACCTGCAGCAGAACGCCTTACACCACGTACATTCTCCTTGTACTGCAACTCGCTGCTAGTGCACAGAGGCGAGTACTTTAGCGTAGTCTGCCGCATCTTTGCATTTAACCAGTATTGCATCTGGTCGGACCCTGCGCCTAGGCGCTGGCTTCGCCCTGGATTTCACCTTCTGCCATTTTGGCTCCGTATCTACAACGACTCGGACTTCATCAGCGTGGACACGCTTTTCCTTCGCATTTGCTGCCACTTGACTATATGTCGCGCATCTAGCAGCTGGCGTGGACACAGACTTACTTCCGGGTAGTTGATCTCCACTTTTTTTTTTGATATTGCTGCCTAATTTGGCAGTCCTCCTTTCGTTCGGCAGTAGGGATGGAGTGGGCTGAGAACCATTATCTGTGATACTCAGTGTAGTGGTTCCGCTGCTGGGGCCAAGTGGGCTTTCTGAACTAGCGACCATTTCCAGGTATTGGCTAACTGAGATCTGGATCTGCTTCATCCTGACATATGCCTCCTTCTGCTTCAGCGTCACGTGTCGAACTGCAGGCTTCTTCTCCATAGTTTGAAAAATAAGGTCTAGGATCTCTCCCAGCTCGACTATTTCCATCATAGGGGATGCACAGGGACCTCGGTGCTTTTCGGTGGAGTTTTCCTCATCTGGCCATGTGGGCTGGTCTGCTCCCTGCTCCTCTATGGAGTCTCGCCATTATCGTTCTGGGACGTGAATGTGAAGGTCTCGTCACGAACTGCTTGTGGCGCAGAGTGCGGTACTGCTGGTGGCGAATGCAGAACCTTTGCGCTATTCGCGAATGGGTTTCCCAATTTTATCCTTCCCGCATTATCTGTTGCGCCAGTCTGTTGGTTTACAGGCGCTGCAGATGTGGCAGTTGAAGAGGGTTGCATTGACAACTTCTCCATTCTGATCAATAATTGTATCGATAGGGGACTCCAACGACGGTCAAAAGTTTCCCTTCGACTTAACTGGTGGAGGTTATACCGCCTCGACTCGGTCACCAGAGCCCCCCGGGTGTCTATAACTACTCAGAGATAGCGAATCGCCCTCTTGGACAGCACGACGTCGTTGTCGATTCTTATAAGAGCCGTTTCCGCTCTCTTTCTGCTGTTCACCAGCACCGCCTCGGTTTTGTGGGTCGCAAGTGTCAGACCAACGGTAGGGAGCCACTGCATTACTGCGTTAACTGCCTCACTACTTGTTTCTTCTGCCTCGTGGAGATGTTTAGCTACGATGACTAGTGCTACGTCGTCCGCGTATCCGATAATTTGGCAACCATCGGGAAGTGTCAGTCGCAGGATTCCATCGTACATTGCATTCCACAGGAGTGGCCCCAAAACTGAGCCTTGAGGCACTCCTGCCGTGATGTTATGGAATGCAATGCCATTCGCGGTATTGTAGATCAACTGCCTAGCTTCGAAGTAGCTCCTCACCATGGCGTAGAGGTATGGTGGGACACCAAAGGCACTTAGTGCGTCGAGAGTGCAACCCCAGTCGGCCGTATTGAACGCATTTCTAACGTCCAGTGTAACGATGAGGCAGTACTTTTTGGTACCGCCTTTCCATCAACTCCCTTCGATATCTGTCACCTTTCGAATGGCATCAGTGGTGGATCTGGCCATCCTGAAACCATATTGATTCGGTGAGAACCCGCCGCTGCTGTTAATTGCTGTCTCCAGTCTGGTGCAAATGAGGCGTTCCAGCACTTTCCCTAGTGCATCAATCAGGCAGATTGGTCTATATGAAGACGCTTCCTCAGGTGGCTTCCAGGCTTTGGAAGCAGAACCAGTTTCTACAACTTCCAGCGGTCTGGAAAGATGCCTTCTTAGAGACATTGCGTAAAACTCAAAAGTTTCGGTCGCAATGACATGGCGCAATGAGTCGCACAATTCTAAAAGCATTCCCGTTTGCTGGTGTAGATTTCCTTGCTTCTCTAAAGTGCAGTTGCAATTCTGGCCGTATGTCCGGGACAATTCTTCTGGTCCAGCTGCCGTTGGTAGCAGCTCTCCATCTCTCCTGCCATTTCACCAAAGTTGTCTCCCTCTTTACTGTTGCGGATCCGTTGCACCCGGTTTCCTCAGCTAGCAGGTCTAAGGGGATCATTCCAGCAAGCACCAGTGCTGCATCTTCGGAGACAGTGCGAAAGGCACTGAGCACCCTTAACGAGCATGTGCGATATGCCGCCTTACATGTCTGCCCATACGCCTTGACTGACATTGCAGGTGCCCATATAGGTGCTGCGTACAGGATGATGGACCTTACCACGTTGGATATGAGCCACCTACTTCGCTGCCGAGGGCCTCCGACATTCGCCATTATGCCAGCAAGTGCAATCGTCGCCTTTGTCGCCTTGCTTGCAGCGTAATCCAAGTGGTACTTGATGGTTAGCCTGTGATCTGGCTGGATCCCAATGTATTTTATGGCCGGCTTTGAGGTTATGGTGCAACCGGCGGTTTCGACGGTAGCACATTCTACGGCCTTCCTGCTGCTTATGGGGACTGTTTCTGTCTTGTGGGCAGCTAAGGAGAGGGAATTGCTTGCAAGCCAGTCAGTTACCTGTTCTTTGGCGACGTTTGTACTGGTCTCCACATCTCTAAGCTCTTTTGCCACTGCGACAATAGCGATGTCATCGGCAAGGCCAACGATGCGGGTGCCCGGCGGCGTTGGTAACCTTAGTACCGCGTCATACATGAGCAACACCAGCCGCTGCAACTTCCACCTTCTTGGCACTGTCCGCTCCCTTACGCAAGTGTTGAACAGTTCTGCGAGAAGTCTCGGGTATTTTTCCGCAATGAGTTTGACGACCAGCGAGGGACACCGTCTGGTCCTGGGGCTTGCCTGGTTGCAGGTGTGCTGCCTCTAGTACTTCGATTGGCTCTGTATCTCGGTGCTGCTCTTGTCGCTTCGGTCACGAGTTCGACTGAGGGTGTTCCGGAAACAGTGCATCTACAATAGCACGTAGCTGATCTGGGTGTGTAGGCATCGGCCGCCTTGCCAACTTTCCCATTACCATCTTATACGCTGTCCCAAATGGTTGCTCATCTGCTTCGGCGCAGCATCTTGATTTGCTGCGTTTGATGACCTTGGTGAGAATGGCTCGCTTCACCCTGTAATCCTCTAGCAGTTGTACAAAGTGTGGTCCTCCTCTTGCACGTTGTTGGCGACGTCTTGCTGCATGGCATTGTCTTCTCGCATCTGCAATGTCATTGCTCCACCAATGTACTGGCTTGCGGCTGCAGCCTCCTTTCCTCCGCTGGATCATAGAAGCATCACAGGCATTCTTAATCGCCAATGCGACTCTATCTGCATACTCATCTGCGTTTTCGCTGGGCCGTATTGGCGTGGTGTTCATCATTAGAAGAGGGGCTTCCTGATCTAGCGTCTCCGGATTCCACGTCCTAAACGACGGCTGTCTTCTCATTCGAAAGTTGGACTCAACGGTGCAAGTGATTGCTTGATGGTCGCTGTGTGTGTATATGTTGGATACAGACCACTTGGCGTTTCGCGCTAGAATTGGGCTGAAAGTCAGGTCTATCACCGAACCTCTTCCTTTTTTTGTGTAGGTATGGGCGTTACCTGAGTTGAGAAACGTCACGTTCAGCACAGCGAATGCATCAACAGCATTCTACCCCTCGGTAGTCCGAACACTGCCCCAGTCGGTTGCCCAGGCGTTGAAATCACCGGCAATAATCACCGGAGAGCGTGTTCTTAAATCCTCCGCAAGTTCGTCCAGCATCTCGGCGTATTCTGGGATTGGAATACTAGGCGCGATGTAACAACTATTTATGTATATGCCATCACATTTGGCCCTCACGAATCCTCTCGCTATGCGTTGCTCTCTCAATTGGAAAACAGGGTTTCCACAGCTCCAAATGGCGGCTCCAACATTGATTCTGAACCCAGCTTCCGTCCTGTCTGGCACTGTAAGGCTCACATAGAATCGCTACATCTGTACCACTTTCACGCACCGTTTGGCTTAGTAAGTCCTGTGCGGCTCTGCAATGATTTAAATTAAGTTGGAGGAACTTAATTTTTGACATTGTTTATTGCCTTCACATACAACGGGCAGCCCCTACTAAGCGTGTGGTGACTCGTTTTTTGCTTTCCAGCTCTTGAGCAGAGTATGCAGCAGGCATTGTTGGAGCAGTCCTTGGCAGGATGGCCTTCGCCGCCACAGTTTAAGCACTTCTATGATGAGTCGTGCTTGCTTCTGCAACGTGCTGCCGTGTGTCCGAATTATAGGCACTTAAAGCACCTACGTGGGTCGACATTACTTCGGATATTGCATACTGCCCATCCAATACGAATGTGTCCCATCGCGAGAAGCTTGTCTGCGACTTCCTTGGAGAGGAGCATTGATGCAATCTGTGTGCCACGGTAACCTTTACGCAGCTTAGGTGCTGATTCTACCGGTAGATCGCCCTCGACATGTTTTATTATCTCCAGCGTCACTTCTTCGATTTTTGCCCATTCCAGAAGATCTTTTATTTCCACACGCACCTTGTCAGAGATCACTTTAACAACTGCAGTCTCGCCGAGTGCTTCTGTACAGCTTGGTGCAGCTTCCTGTTACTTCATCGGCAGTCTTGTTCATCTGCAGCAGAACTTCACCTGCAGCAGAACGCCTTACACCACGTACATTCTCCTTGTACTGCTGCAACTCGCTGCTAGTGCACAGAGGCGAGACTTTAGCGTAGTCTGCCGCATCTTTGCATTTAACCAGTATTGCATCTGGTCGACCCTGCGCCTAGGCGCTGGCTTCGCCCCTGATTTCACCTTCTGCCATTTTGGCTCCGTATCTACAACGACTCGGACTTCATCAGCGTGGACACGCTTTTCCTTCGCATTTGCTGCCACTTGACTATATGTCGCGCATCTAGCAGCTGGCGTGGACACAGACTTACTTCCGGGTAGTTGATCTCCACTTTTGTTTTTGATATTGCTGCCTAATTTGGCAGTCCTCCTTTCGTTCGGCAGTAGGGATGGAGTGGGCTGAAAACCATTATCTGTGATTCTCAGTGTAGTGGTTCCGGTGCTGGGGCCATGTGGGCTTTCTGAACTAGCGACCATTTCCAGGTATTGGCTAACTGAGATCTGGATCTGCTTCATCCTGACATATGCCTCCTTCTGCTTCAGCGTCACGTGTCGAACTGCAGGCTTCTTCTCCGTAGTTTGAAATATAAGGTCGTCTAGGATCTCTCCGATCTCGACTATTTCCATCATAGGGGATGCACAGGGACCTCGGTGCTTTTTCGGTGGAGTTTTCCTCATCTGGCCATGTGGGCTGGTCTGCTCCCTGCTCCTCTTGGAGTCTCGCCATTATCGTTCTGGGACGTGAATGTGAAGGTCTCGTCACGAACTGCTGGTGGCGCAGAGTGGTACTGCTGGTGGCGAATGCAGATCCTTTGCGCTATTCGCGAATGGGTTTCCAATTTTATCCTTCCGCATTATCTGTTGCGCCAGTCTGTTGGTTTACAGGCGCTGCAGATGTGGCAGTTGAAGAGGGTTGCATTGACAACTTCTCCATTCTTATCAACAATTGTATCGATAGGGGACTCCAACGACGGTCAAAAGTTTCCCTTCGACTTAACTGGTGGAGGTTATACCGCCTCGACTAGGACCCCAGAGCCCCTTTTACAGGCACCACTAATGTGAAGGGGTTGGCTGTAGGTCAAATTTTGACCTTTGACGCCCTTATGTACCCTACCGATCGATTGTACGCTGGTTGTAAATAGGGCAGTGTGGACGTAGACTGTATTATTATTATTATTATTATTATTATTATTATTATTATTATTATTATTATTATTATTATTATTATTATTATTACTATTATTATTATTATTATTATTATTATTATTATTA